>NW_019154091.1:1583136-1743347 GCF_002288905.1 Enhydra lutris kenyoni
TGGGATCGAGCCCCACATCGGGCTCTCTGTTCAGCAGGGAGCCTGCTTCCTCCTCTCTCTCTGCCTGCCTCTCTGCCTATTTGTGATCTCTGTCTGTCGAATAAATAAATAAAATCTTAAAAAAAAAAAAGTAAAAGGTTGAGAAGGCCCATGAATCTTTTGAGTATCTGCTGAATTTTGAGGTTCCTCATGTGCCACATGTATCTAACCCAGTACCTGTCCACCTGGGAGATCCATAGAAATGCATACATGCCAGTGAATTGATCAGCTTGATGTAGATATTTTATCCATCAATCTCATCCGTTCTTCCATCCATCCATCCATCTTTATCTACCTTGCTTTTTCTTCTTTTTCCTCCTCCTCTTCTTCTTTATCATAATCATCATTATCATTCACCTACTTATACATTTGAAATATCGATTATACTACATATCTAATGGGTACATGGTAGGTAGCGGCTATCCTAAAACAGGAGGAAACTGAGGGATGATGTTCCTGTAACACCAAAGTGTATTCCCTCCAGTTAAGGGAAACTTTCTTTCTCTCTATCTTTTTAAAATGTAAATGGACTTAAGCTAGGTGACCTTTTAATCAGGGCCTAGTTGGCATAAAATAAATGGCACATATTTAAGGTACACAAATGTAATACATTTTGACATACATAGACACCTCTGAAACCTTCAACATGTTCATGACTGTGAACATACCCATCATGCCCCCAAAGCTTACTCCTTTACCTTGTAATCCCTCCTTCTGGTCCCTCCATGCCTCCCTTCCCTAGGCCATCTACTCACTGACTGGTCTGCTTTCTGTTACTCTAAGGTAGTTTGCATTTTCTAGAATTTTATGAAAGTGGCATCAGGCAGTATGTCCTCTTTTTGGCAGGGGGAGGGGAGGCCTGTCTTCTGTCACTGTAATTATTTTGAGATTCACCCACGTTATTGCATATACCCGTATAAGCAATACTGGTATTTATCACTGTTCAGTAGTGTTGCATTGTAAGGTGTAGTGCAATTTGTTTATACATTCACCTGTTGAGAGGCATTGGATTGTTTCCAGTTTGGAACTATGACAAAGTTAGTGCAAACGTTTATGTATAAGACTTCATACGGACATATGTTTCATTTCTCTTGGATAAATACCTAGGAGGGAAGTGGTTGGATCATCTGGTAGTTGAACTTTTTTCTTCCCTGTTGGTCTGGGCAAAGTCACATCAGCAGTGTTGGGAGTTCCTGTTGCTTCACAATCTCTCCAACAGTACACTGGTTTTGATTCCCATTCAAACAGGTGTGCAATGGCTTTCATTAGCATATTATAATGACTGATAGTGAGAATCTTGTCACAGGCTCATTGTTATTCACATATCTTCTTGGGTGAATTGGCTGTTCAAATTTTTTGCCAAGGTTTCCCTGTCCTTTGGTACAGCTCAGGGACTCTTTGAAGGTGGTGAACTGGACAGTTTCAGTGATTACCTCAGTTTCTGCCTCCCCTCCAGAGTCCTTGTGCTTTCCGATTTATGTTAATTTTTTTCTAACAGCTTTTTATTAAGTCTTTCCAGCTTTCCAAGACATACTGTTAAAGGCATTTTTGTAATGTGACAATAGTTCATTTTATTGAAATTCTGATTGAATAATATGAGTACAGATGATCCTTTGAATATCACTTGAAGTTCTGAAATAAATGTCCTTGCTAGAATAGCACACAGATGAAATATAAATTCAAATGTGTATTTGAATTTACTCAATAAAATATGTATCTCAATATGTCACCCTGCCTTAGAGACCCAAAATGCAAATAATATTTATGTCTTAAATTGTTCTTATTGTGGAAGTTAAGAAAAGTCCTCTAAATGTAATCTGTTTGTAGTTTAAAAAATCAGTAAAATGATGAAACATGGACATATTTATGCTTAATGTGAATGAATATTCCAGATTTCTTTTATAAAAATGTGCTTTTCTATGAATCCTTTTTTTCTCCCTTATTATGTCATGTTAGTCACCATATAGTACATCATTAGTTTTTTGAATCTTTACCACAAAAGAAAGATGAGCTCGTGCACTGAGGCTAGGTGGCTGTGTCTTAAGGGGATTGGATTCAGCTAAAGATTTGGTAAAAGTGCTGAAATCAGTCAAAATGTCTCCTGTCATCTTCCTCTTCTCCTGCTCCCACTCCTGTTGCACTGTTTCCCATTCTAACTCTTTCTGCAAATGTATGCATCACCAGCCTTTGTGAACTGAGACTCAGCCAGAGAATCCACAGAGCACCTCTGTTATTAGACATGCTTCAGGGACCCAAGAACTATAGGCAACAAGGTAAATCCGTGGCCTGAAAACTAAAAGGGGTATGTAGAAACACTTTAGGAAGTTCTTACCTTGAGAAAGGGCTTTATAAAGAAATACAATCTGGAAGGAGAAGATTGTAATGGTAAATGCAACAGAGCAATTCCAGGTGACCAGGAAACACTTCTTCGGTCCTCTTTAGAAGAACTTGCTGTGCAGAAGTCAAATGCTATTCTGAACTTTGCCAGGATGACATCAGTTTCAAGTACATAAGTATAGGAGTAAAACATAGAATCTGAAATTTTGAGTTCCAGGTGTTGGTGAGAGAGTTGTTATAGATGTTCAAAAGGAACCTGGAAATGTGGGTCTGTTTCTTGTCCTACTAGAAATTTTTGATTGTCCTCTGCAGAGAGGAGATAGGGCCAGCAAGAAGAGAGGGTAAAGTTTCTAAGGACGCACAAAAGATGAGACAGAACTCCATGGTTGTGCTGCTTAATATACTAACCACTAGCTACATCTAGCAATTTAAATGTAACTTAATTAAAATAAAATAAAATGAAAATTGAGTTCTTCAGTTGTGCTAGCCACATTTCTTATATTTGTTAGCCAGATCTGGCTAGTGGCTGCTGTATTGGACTGCATAGATATAGAACACTTTCATCTGTGTGGAAAGTTCTTGTACAATGCTGCTTTAGGGGAAGCTTACATTTAGACAGCTGGATGGTTAGACAAAGATGAAAGGAAAACCAATAGGCAGAAAATGATAAAATAAGAAATGTAAAGAGAAAAGCAGAGAGGACAATATGTAAAGAGACTGGGAAAGTTATGGATGTAAGGAGCACACAAAATAGCAAAATGCTGCAAAAAAATTTAGTGAAATGCTGCTTAGTGGACAAGAAGGAAGAGGACATAGAAGCTGGGTGGGGTCTCTGTGTGCAGTGATGACCGTCTGGAGAGCAGTTTCAGTAGTGGAGGCAGAATTCAAATAGGATTAAGGAATAAATTCAGAGTGAGAAAATGGAGGCATTCAGAGTGGGCCCCTTTCCCGGAAAAAATTGGTTGTACAAGAAAAGAGTAAGATAAGATAGCTAAATATCAGATATCAGAGCTAAATCATCTGAGTTGTTTACAGGTACAGAAGAAGAGATGGAAATTTCCAACAGAAACAGGGACAGTCAACACAATGTGATGCAAGAAGGGGCAGAGGATGAAAGGAGGAGGCCAGGTAGAGGTTTACCTGTGTCCCGAGGAAGGAAAGAGGATGAAGAGTAGATGTGAGGGGACAGACAGGCAGTCCATGAAGGGGTTCCTGGTAGAAGGCTTCATCTTCTCAATGGTATTAGGGTCAAAATGAGGTTCTGGGCTTGAGGAGCACAAGGAGGTTTGTATGGCCACCATGGCAAGGCCACAGAGATGAAGTCATGAATGCAAAGGAACTCATGCAGTATCTCCTTCCAAATTAAATGTTGGTTTTCTGGGGGTGTGAGTGGCTCAGTTGGTTAGGCATCTGCCTTCAGCTTGAGTCATGATCCCAGAATCCTGGGATTGAGCTCTGCCTCGGGCTCCCTGCTCAGCGGGGAGTCTGCTTCTCCTTCTCCTTTTGTCCCTGCTCCTATGCTCTCTCTTTCTCTCTCTCTCACTTGCTCACTCTGTCTCTCAAATATTTAAATAAAATCTTAAAGAAAACCAAAACAAAACAAATTAAATGTTGGCTTTCTAATGGAGACCTTCTAGAGGCAGTATCTTAACCCCAGATCATGACTCCCTGTAAAGAAAAAGAATTTAAGGGTAACCTAATAAGCCCAAGTAGATATACATTGGGCAAGGCAAGGAGACTTGATAGCACATATCAGCCTCATATGAGTAGGGGCCTGCTCCACCCTCCCTAGAATTAACCCTGACTGTCACCTCCTATTTACCCAACCAGCTCATTTGAAGCTGGGCAGTTTTTTGCAGGGGACTATTCAGAGAATCATTTTTACAAAGCAGCCATTTAACCATTGATTAGGAGGGTTAGGAAAGGGAGAGTATGGGCTTGGACAGGTGGCAGAGTGCAATGGTGCATGTAGCTTGCTATAGGAGACCCAGCTAGAGGGACACAGTCCACGTGAGAATCCATATCCTATATTAAAATTCCCTGTCCCTCCAGGTTTCCAGTCTGCTCCCCATCACGGCACCAGACCCTTGTCCCAGACCTACATCAGGGACTCCTAGGCTGCTGAATATGAGCAAACTTTTCAGCTGTGCACAAAGGGAAAGGTAACACTGGGACAGACTAATGATGCAGGCAGTTCCTTCCTCGGTGATGCTGGACTTGACAATTTTTGCTTTGGCTTCTCCTTGGATATCTTTCTGGGCCATAGACCAATCAGAACAACTGCTTTCTTGTCTCCAACTCACTTAACTGTAACTTTCCATGAAAATATTTTTGATTATGCAGCAGAAGTACTTCCTTTAAGAGCAGGTTCCTTGGTGAAGCATCCCCAACCTTCCCTCAAGGGGCTAAACTTTGAACTAGATTTGATGTCCACTGACAGGATGAAAGTAGGATGCCAGAGACTTGAGAATGGTTTGTTTGACCAAGTTATTGCTAATTCTCCTTAGGATGGAAGCAGAAGAGGGCTTGTTTCTAGTGCCCTATATGAGCCATGAAGAAAGCCACTTCAAGCTGTTTTATTTTTTCTTCCCCAGTGATGCATTGTTAGGGTTTTATGAGTTGATACGTATGGGAGGAAAAAAAAGGCTTGCTTCAAAATAAGAGAGTAGATCCATAAGAAACTCCTCTCACGTTCCAAGTTAGCGTTTGTTAATGGTTCCTTCAAATCAGAAACCCTGGGATTAAGCAGGTTTGATGTTTTGAGAATAAATTCATTGATTGTGAACTCAAAAATAGCCAAGCTTTGACATCTGCTTGGTGTTCCGCACCATCTGAGGGAGTTTGCGTGACTTGTTTTTTAATTCATGAAATACCACAACGGAAGTATTTTATTCCTTTCCTACTACATTTTATCAACAGATAAGGAAACAAACTTGGAGGAATCAAGAGGGAGGTACTAATAGCGAAGTGTGGAGGGAAGTATGACATAGACGACTTTCAAACTATGCTGTTGCCCCTACATTTTCTGGCTAAAGGTGTATGGAAAACACTTTGTCAACTGCTCTGTGACCCAAAATAGAGCATGTTTTCCCTACACTTCAGATTTTAGAGTGGAAATACATAAAAACTATAATTTTTTAAGTTTCCTAAAATTTTAAAATATTTGTATATTTATTTTTTATTTACTTATGAGTATAATTAAAGGCCAGTGGTAGTCAGAGGGACAATGCCATTAAATGGATATAATGTCTAATATCCACTTACAGTGCCCTCTGACAGAGATTCTCTAGCTGTGATCTAGAAAATACTCATGGTTTCTAGACTGGTCTTGCACCATATTCAAGATTATTTATAGTATTGAAACTATTCACTCAATAATTGCTTATTGAAAATTTATCCATTGTAGTCCCAAGCAATCTAGCTGCTACCAAGAATACAGCAGTGAGCAAAAAGAAGCAGTCCATGTCTTCAGTGAGTTTAATAGTCTAGAAGGTGATGCCAGTGTTATTCTAACTGATCACGAATGTAAAGAGAAAATGACAGTCGTCATTCACAGTTTCTGGCCCTGATTTGCGTTTTGCTTGTGAGATTCCTCTCAACTGTCTCATTAAATCAGCACCCCTCTGGTGATTTATTCCAACAAAGCATTTCTTTTTTACCCACAAATAAGAGGAAGGATCTTTAGGAACTTCTGACATGGTACAATGGTCTGCAAACTGAAGATATTTGAGAACCACTGACCTATAGCCAGACTCTGAGAATTACATTGGAGAACATGACAATTGCCTGCCTTTTTTTCTCAGGGTTTGTATGTTTGCATGCAGCATTCGCATGAAGGCCAAGGTCAAAAAGCAGTCAGACTTCAAAAAAAAAAAATCTAAAAAAAACTTATCAGGAGTAAATCAGTGTTGCCTCACCCTAGAAAATACAAAGATGGGTGCAAACTTAGTACTTTTGTCTTGCAGCATGTATACTAAATGCATGTTTATTTTCTGACTGTACGAAGATCTTTTTCTCTTGGGAGAAAATTGCCTATTAAGGCTTTTACTCTTGGGATAGTGAACTTGATATCTTAACTGGGTTCCTAAATCATGCTAAGAACATCAAGTGCATTTTCTGTTGGAGTAAGGAGGTGAGTGTTTAACGGTTAAAGAGGCCCAAAAGTGCATCATCCTGCTTGAGACAGTAGTAATGGCATTCAACATAAATTTATGCCTACCTCTTACGCATCAAGGGCAAAAAAGCATCCTGGTGCTCGGCTTTGACATCCCAATCTTTATGTGGACTGAATTCATCATTTTGAAAAAAAAAAAAAAGAAAGAAGAAGTAGAAGAAGAAGGTTGAAGCCATTTTATTAAAAGAAAGATATTTGATTGTGAAATCTGGTCATTGCCCATTGGGCTGTAGCCTCTCATGAAAGAAAAAAAAAAAAACAAAACACAACAAACAAAACCCCACAAAATTACAGTTTGCTCCTAAATGCTATGGACTCCAGACTGTCACCTATTTGAAAGGAAGCAAAAGCAAACGGGACAGAGCTTGAAGCTGGAAAAGAAAACACACACGCATGCACACACACACACACACACACACACAACTTTTGTTAATGTATAGGCATTCAACCCCCACTGTTCATTAACACACATATTGCTAATGCTTGGCAATGAAGCGGACATTTTTCTTGAGTGGGGTCGAAAAACTAATTATTCGCCATATGGTGGTTGGCTCAGCAACAATTGCTGAAGCCGTGGAAGCAAAGGGAAGTTGGCTGAGCGATTTCTTTGGGCAGTTTGCACAGCTCTGACTCTCTTGACATATGCCATTCATGTGGCCTCTGGAGAACAGATGGGCCAGGGCTGGGAACGGAGGGGAAATCATGGCTGGGATCTGGTGGCAGCCCCTGTCTCTTTATCCTTCAGAATGACTTGGAGTCACATGGCATGTGAAAATAACAAGTAGGGGATTGTACTCGGAGAACTTCCCTGCCTTCTTTTTATAAAGCCACAGCGTAATTTTGACTGCCTTTTCGTATTTTGTTTATTAAAGGGATCAGGGTTTTAGATGAAAGAGATTCCTTGGTTGTGGGTAGGGTCTGGCCTATGCCAAGGACACTTGCTCATTGTCAGCAGGAAAAATGCTGGCAGTTTGATAAGGGATAAGAAAATAGAGGGTTTTTTAAATTAAAATTTAAATTACTCGTTATTTGTTCTCTTCCCGTTTGTAAATCTCACATAGGCAAGTTAAGATAAGAGCTGGTTTAGATTCAGGATACTCAAACCTCCTGAAATGAGTTAGTGTGGGCTCTTTTATTTTTTTCCTCTCCTGAGGAACCAATGCAGGAAAGCCAAGAGTAATGGGGACATTGTGCAGGCACAACTTGGGTGCTTTCTGGATTTTACATTGTCCTAAAGAAACAAAAGAGGAGAAGGAGAAGATATTGCCAATTAGAGATTAACTGGGCACTTATATGCATAAAAATGGCTTAAGCGAAAATTGTTCACTCAGCAACTTAAATTTTAATTAAGAAGCCCTTGCAGTTAGGGTACCAAAGTTATAGTCCTGGGAAGGTATTTATGCTCCTGTTCTTACTTTTTCAATTATAGCCCTGGTACTCCTACTAAATATGAGGCATTGTTCTTGGTCTTAATTCTGGAGATTGACTTCCCAAGCTGACTCCTCACAGAGAGGCATTCTGAATGCCACATGCAGTCGTTCACATTTTGTGAGTTTCTGAAAGCAAAATCACTTGGTGATTTGAAATTGAAGAATTATAGGTCTTTTTTTTTTTCTTTTGACTTTTTACATTTCAAATTTCTACCATTCAAAGTTTGGTGCTAATACAAGATGGTATTGAAAGAGGACAGTGGAGTTTTTTAGCTCATCTGGGAAGTTGATGTTTTGAGTTTTTATAGCCAGAGCACGGTTTCCCTACTAGAGCCGAAAAAGGAAAATGGGTTTTGTTCTTCTTTATGTTTCTTTCTTGTTTCTGAAATTTATTTTTACCTTTTTTTTTAAAGGATATATTTATTTGTCTTGGGATGTTGGGAGAGAGAAAGAGAGGGAGAGAGCAAGAGAAGGGCAGGGGCAGAGGCAGAAGGAAAGAGAGAATCCCAAGCAGACTCCCTGATGAGAGAGGAGCCCTACCCAGGGCTGGATCTCAGGACCCTGAAATCACAACCTGAGCCAAAACCAAGAGATGGTCCTTTAACTGAATGAGCCACCCAGGTGCACCTGAAATTTATTTTTAACTTTGGCTAAGTTTTAGGCAGAAGGCCATGACTCTGTTCTCAAATTTGTGTAGTTTTCCTTTGTGGCCCTATGAGGCAAACATGATCAGCCTTTTATATTTTCATTTCTTGCCATCTGAAATTCCCCTCTTTGTGTATCATGCCTTCAGATTACAAGTTATGCAGTTTGGAGTGGCTTCCTAAATATTTGTTTGATTCTCAAAACAGAGAGACAGACTGGTTAATTCAGGGTCAGCAAAGTTTATCTGTAAAGGTCAGGGTAGTAAGTAGTTTAGGATTTGTAAGTCATTGGTGGGACATATTTGGTCCCTGGGCTATAGACTGTGGATTTATGCAGTGTTGCTGTGCAAGTGTTGTAGTTTGCTCAAGTATTAACATCTCTCCAGCCAGGTCATTTTTCATTTCAGCTTCTCTTGGTCCTGCTGAAACCATCCTTCAGAGTCCCTTAAAAATTAGTGCTCTCTAGCTCTGCCCCCACTGCTCAAAGTGCCGTCTGAGGACCAGCCTCATGGGGGTCACCACTCAGGAGCTTGTTGGGGATACATAATCACAGACTTTTCCCCAGACCTCCTGAAACAGAGTCTGCTTTTCAGAGAGGGAGCACTGGGTAGACAGCAGAGCCCACTCAGAGATGCCCAACAACTCTCCAAGGCCACCCCTCCAATAAGGAACCAAGCCCAGATTTTTCTTAAGCCTGTCTCATTAAATGCCTTACTCTTAATCATTTGGGTATAGTGTCTATGTAGATCTAGAACTCTGGAATTTGAGTATCCACAACCAGAATCTTCCCAAATTGGAGTGAATCCTTTCAAGAATGACTTTTCAGCAGCAAGATGGAAACTGAGACTGGGTCCTTCCTAAAAAGTCCTGTTAGTGCTTCCCATGCATCTGCTTCCTGTTCTTTCCTTCTATTCCTGATGGAACTCTCCCTCCTTACAACTTGTGTCACCATGCAGTTCATTCATTCAGAGGATATTTTTCAAGTGCTGTATGAGTTTCCTGGGGTTGCCCTAAGAAATAGCTCAAAGCAAGTGGCTTCCCCCACACAAGTTCATTCCCTTGGAGCTCTGGAGGCTGGAAGCTTGAAATCGAGGTGTCACATGGCGATGCTCTCAGCAGGCTCTAGGGGAGGGTTCGCAGGCCACTTCTTAGCTTCAGGTGCTTGCCAGCAGCTCTTGGTGTTTCTCCACTTGCAGCTGCGTGGTTCTAACCTCTGCTTCCGTTACCAACTGACCTTCTCTCTGTGTGTGTCTGGGCCTCTTCTCCCTGTCTTAGAAGGACACTAGTCATTGTAAATTAAGAGCCCTCCTTACTCCAGTATGAGCTCATCTTAACTTACATCGTAATTTCACCTCTAAAGACTCTTCAAATAAGGTCACATTCACAGGTGCCAACAGTTAGGACTTTAGCACCTGCTTTCTGGGGACACAATTTAGCCCCCGACAGGCATTCCTGAGGATACAGTGGCAGACCAGCTACACAGTCTTGCCTTTAAGGAGCCTCTATGGAATAGAAAGAAAAGCACATAAAATATTTTCAGATAGGGATGAGTGCTGTTTAGAAATCAAACAAGGTACCCATATAAAAACTCAAGTAGCTTTTTTCACTGGTGAAATTGTTGAAGGCCTCCTTGGTTTCCTCCAGATTTATTGACAAAAATTGTATCTATTTAAGGTGTCTAAGATAGTGTTTTGAAATATTGTGAAATGATTACCAAAATCAAGCTAATTAACACATCGATCATTTCACATAGTTACTCTGTGTGTGTGTATGATGAGCACCCTTAAAACCTAATCTTGTAGGAAATTTCAAGGATACAATGTAATGTTATTAACTGTAGTCACCATGCTGTACATGAGGTCTCCAGAACTGAAAGTTGATACCCTTGGACCAAGGTCTCCCCATTTCCCCCACCACTCAGCCCCTGGTAACCACTTTTCTATTCTCTGTTTCTGTGAGTTCAGCTTTTGAGATTCTACATATAAGTGAGATCATTGGTATTTGCCTTTCCATGTCTGGCTTATTTCACCCAGCACAATGTTCTCCATGACTCCAGCTTCATCCATGTTGTTGCAAATGACACATTTCCTTTTTTCTTAAGGCAGAATTATATTCTATTATCCATAGATACCACATGTTCATTATCCATTCATCTGCTGATGAACACTCTAGGTTTTTTCCATATCTTAGCTACAGTGAACAATGCTGTGATGAGTGTGGGAATGCAGGTATCTTTCCGAGACATCTTCATCTCATCTTCATTTTCTTTGGAAATATACCAAAAGTGGGATTGCTGGATCACATAGTATCTTATTTTTAAGTTGTTTTTTATTTTTTTAAAGATTTTGTTTATTTGAGAGAGAGTGAGAGAGAGAGAGTGCGAGAGGGGAAAGGTCAGAGGGAGGGAGGGAGGGAGCCCGATGCAGGACTTGATTCTGGGACTCTAGGACCATGACCAGAGCTGAAGACTGTCACTTAACCCATTGAGCCACCCAGGTGCCCCCTTACTTTTAAGTTTTTGGAGAACCTCTATATTGTTTTCCATAGTAAGTGTACCAATTTATATTCCCACCAACAGTGTATAAGGGTTCCCTCATCTCTATATCCTTGCCAACATTTGTTATCATATGACTTTTTGATAATAGACATACTAACAGGTGTGAGATGATATCTCACTGTGGTTTTAATTTGCGTTTCCCTGGTGATTGATAATACTGAACACCTTTTCATATGCCTATTGGTTATTCATATGTCTTCTTTGGAAAAGTGTTTATTCAGGTCCTGTGCTCATTTTTAAATCAGTTTGGTTTTGTGGTATTGAGTTATATGCACTCCCATATAAACTTTAATTATTAACTCCTTATCAGATACATGGTTTGCAAATATTCTCTATCATTCCATAGGTTGCATTTTGATTTTGTTGATTGTTTCCTTTGTTGTGCAGGAAATTTTAGTTTGATGTAGTCCCGTTTGTTTATTTTTGCTCTTGTTTCTTGTGCCTTCTGACATTTTTAGTTTGCTAGTACTTTGTTGGTGGTCTTGCATCTATTTTGGTCAGGGATATTGACCTGTGATTTCATTTTCTTATTGTATCCTTGTCTAGTTTTGGTATTGGGGTATGTTGGACTTATAAAAAGAGTTTTGAAGTGTTCCTCCTTTTCGATTTTTTTGAAAAATTTGAGGATTAGTATTAATTCTTCTTTAAATGTTTGGAAGAGTTCACCAGTAAAGCTATCTGGTCCCAGGCTTTTTGTTGTTGTTATTGGGAGATTTTTGATAGTTAAGGACCCTTAAATGTGAGCCACCTCCCTGTGCTGTTCTTAGTTTCACATTTTGAATCACCTTGCACTTCGTTGCTTAAGGAATTTGCCCAAAACACTGATTTCACTGCCCTGACTTATTTCCTCTGTAGTAAATTTTAGGTTTGGTGAGTGAACCAGAGAAGTCACCACTTACTTTATGACCTTTAAGAAAGCAACTTTGGAAGAAAGCTTTAGTACTGTTATCAGTGAAATGCCATTATTATGAAAATTAAATGAGCCAGTTTACACACGGTGTCAAGGCCAGGACCCAGCACTCAGGTCCTTGATAAACAATTGCTCCACAGTGTGTGATTTTTCATTTCCTTCTTTTACCTCTCCTTTATACCTCTTTTTGCACAAATTGCTTTTATTGTTGCTCTCCTAATTTCTTTATCTCTAGATCTCTCCTAGAATTCCTTCCTCCCAATTTCTATTAATTGAAATCTTCTCCATTTTCCAGAGCCCATCTGGAATGCCAAACATCTTTTCCCATACTCCCCACTGTGGAGTGTGGAGAGGTTAGAACCCTTCCCTATTCTGACTCTCCATAAGACTTCATGCCTCATAGCCTGTACTGCTACGTTGTATCTTAACCTACCTCCCCTTGTGGGCAAGAACTATGTCTACATTCCCCTCATTTATTTAACCTTTCTAAGCTAGTGATACATTTGATTTAACCCTGCTCACTTCCCCAGCATCCTTGTTCTTTGTGGTGAATTCCGATGCTGGGTTCCCCTCACTATCCTGCTTTTCCAATCCTACCATATCTCTCCCATCATTCATAATGCAGTTCTCTCTGTATGCGACTGCTTCTACCCCTTTACATCAGTGAACTGGGCCCCATGCTCTTCCTATATTTCCCTTTAGCTCCCTGGGTTTACCTTATCATCATATTTTCTACACTGTCTGAAAATTGCAGTATTTGGACCAGACATAAACGAGAAATAGCCTCAAACGTTTTATGAAGAAATGAGTGGACTCTTCCTTGCAATTGGAAGTATTTAGTACTTTCATCAGGGTTAACCATGAACTATTATATCTTTTATGTTTGTTTTATTAAGAATGATATACCAGTTAGTAGATATGAGTCTTATGTATCATTCTAGGTACTTTATGTTTGGCTGTTGTCCATACTTTTTTAAGATAAATGTATTATTTATTTGGTAATAGACTTGAACTTCATGAACTTCATCAGGGATTTTCTGAGGGTTAGAACTGTAGTTGAAGAACTATTGGATATATTAGACTGGTTCTCTTACTGTAAGAAATGTACAGTTGATGGTAGTTGTTCTGCAGGCCCAATCTAGCTATTGGATATGCTTGGTGTTCCTTGTAAAGCAATGAAAGATAGAAAAGAAAGAAAGAAAGGAAGGAAGGAAGAAAGAAAGAAAGAAAGAAAGAAAGAAAGAAAGAAAGAAAGAAAATAAGAGAAGGAAGGAGGGAAGGAAGGAAAGAAAGAAAGAGAGAGAAAGAAAAGGAAGAAAAAGAAAAGAAACAACACTAGGTGGGTATTGAGGTTTTTTAGTTTTTGTTTGCAGAACAAGTAACTGACTTGTTTCTGTTTGTGTTATTTGCTTGGCCCATAGATATTTGAATTTGTAACTCCTTGTCTTTAGGTAGGAACAAGATATTTGAACAAGAAGCAATATGTAAGAACAAAAGCAAACCGCTCCATGGTTTACCATAAACTTTCTTACACATTGAATTTGCTTCTCACATCAAATTCCCAAGATAGATGGCAAGAGTTATCTTTGTTTTATGGGTGATATTACTGAGGTTCAGAGAGTTTTATTTCAGTTCTCCTGTCATGAATGAGTTAGTATTCATCTCCAGGTTTTCTGTCTCTGTGTTTATTTGCACCCTTACAGTCATTAAAAGAGATAGTGGGTTGTTGTTCAAAACATTTGCTGCCCTGACTTGTGGGTAGTTAATGCTTCTCTGCCTCATTGACATAGGGTTGGCTATGTGATTGTTCAGGCCAGTGAAGGACAAACAGAAGTGTGTCACTTCTTGGCTTCTTTTTCCCCTGCTATGATATGAGCAGTATCCCACATAGAGACCACTCCTTCTACACGAGGTTCAGAATGAAGCTGACATTGAGCAGAGCTGAAGCTAACTTGCTAATAAACATGAATTGTGAATTATTGAGAACAATTCTTTTTTTCTGTTAATCACTGGGACTTGTTCGTTATTGTGGCATAACCTGACTTTAAATCAAATGCTAGGTGATTTCCTATCAGCAATAGGGTCTAGAAGAGTGGTTTAGAGAACAATAATATCTACGTGGGTTAGAGCAATCTGGTGTAAACCTAAGGCAATGCATGTCTTCCTTAAACATTTTAGCTTCCCTTCCTTTCTAAGATAGATGAGGTCCTATGATTCCACAGTGGTGCCATGCTGTAGTGCAAATGCAATGGACCAGAGATTTCTCTAGCTCTGTCTAACTATCTTGTGCCATTTAACCTTGGGGAACTTAGTGTTTCTGGGCCTCAGTTATCTCATCTGTAAAATGGGAATATTAATGTTTGCTGACTCTATATCCCAGAACTACTACGGGAGGTTCCTATCCCATTGGTGCAGGGTTCCATGACAGCCTTTATCACACTATGTGGTGATTATTTAGTTGTCTTACTGTCTCTAGGCTGGAGCATCTAGGGGGTAGAGATTGGACTTCATTAATTTATTGCTCTATGACCAAAGTTTAGCACAATGCCTTGCATGTAGTAGACGGTAACAATGACTTATTAGGTGAACTTTGAAAGTTGTAAGTCCTCTTTGAAAGAGAATGATGCATGGATAAAAGGCCTTTCTAGGAAATGGGTGTGTGTGTGGGACAGGCAGCTGATTGCACTCTCACTGAAGCACACCAAGCCATGTGCACGTCCAAAGAATGGGAGTGATGGAGGTTTGGAGGGAGGCAGTCACTAATACTTCACCATCCAATTGACAATAAACACAAGGAGGCAGAATAGCATCAATGCCTCAATGAATGGTAAAGCTGGGTGGGAGAATGTGGCAGTTTTCCTGGTGTGCTTACAGCATGGGCAATGGAGGCACCAAGTGAACCTGCCCTGCATAAGAGCAGGCTTATAAGAAAATAGCAGTGTGACAGAAGGCATAGATTCTTTTTCCAACTTTGGGGTACAGTGATCCTGGAGCTGATAATCTGTCTAGTCCTGGCCTGAGGAAGGGAGTAAGGTGAGGGGTAAGAGAGAGTACTGGTGAAACCTTGACGTTGAGTTCCTCCTAAGCTTAAATTTAGATGCATGGAAACAAAATAGGTGAGGAAGACATAAATAGTCCTTGCAAACAGAGAAGTCAGGTAAGGACACAGATGACGGTAGTTCAAAATGACACAGGTGGTGAGATAAAGCCTTCAGGGGAGTTAGAGCAGGAAAAGATAACAAAAAGTCATACAACTGGGAAGCAGAAGGTGAGGATTTAGGAACAGCAGTGACAGTGACAACAAATGGCCTTCATCCTTTCCCACAGAGTCATGCTTGTCTTGGCCAACCATCTACAATAAATTCAGATCCAAATGGTGCTTCTATGTTGTGGGCCTGAGCAGCCAACCACATCAGTTTAAAGTTAATAGTTACAGATTATCCAGACTTTGACACCAAGGGATTTATTGAGACTAATGGGTCTAATCCTATTAGAACTCCCTGTGCACTCCTGGGAGCAATTCCTTTACCTCCAATGGAACTACCTCATTTTTGAATTTACAAAATAAGATAATCTGAAAATCATTATTGGTATTTAACACAGATGCATGCTTGTGAAGTCAAGAGCCACACCTTTATATATAGGTCCATCTGGAATAAGATTGACTCATTAAATTCTTTTCAATGGAGTATGAAAAATAACTGAGATTCCTCCCAACCCACCACTATAAATGTAATAAAAATGCTTTGATGCTGGTTTGAACAGGAAGGAAGATATTATAAAATCACATGAGAGTTATTTGTTAATTCTAACTGCTTCTATACTTGGAGAAAGGTAAATGAGCAAAAGCAGTCCAACAACATTTTTATTTTAAAGTAGGCTCCATGCTCAGAGTGCCCAAAGCAGGGCTTGAACTCACAACCTTGGGATCAAGACATGAGCGGAGATCAAGAGTCTGATGCTTAACTGATTGAGCCACCCAGGCACCCCAAGGAAGTGCAAACAACATTTTTATCTCCCTTAAAGTTTATGGCACTTCAATTTTCTTAAATTTTTTGAATTGTAAATCTCATCTGTTTTGAAGTTTGATGTCTTGACCTGCCAAAATGAGTCATTTCACTTGACAATTTCTTTTTATTGCTTCTGTCAAAAAACTGTCCAGAAGGAATGGTGATGTTATCACACAGCCATATTATAGAGTCATAAAAAAGTCTTGAGGGGATATTGGCATGGCAAATGTCTAATGACAGAGGGTTAAGTTAAAAATAAAATATAAAATCATCTATATTACTATAGGTGTCATATATATCTTCATGGATATACATATACATTATACATTTTATATATATCAGATCAATACATGTATATTACAATAATCCATTTTTAGACAAAGGAAGGAGGAAGACTGGATAAAAATAGCATAAAAGTGCTAAGAGTAGTTATGTATTTTTTCCTTGTTTCCATGTCTTTTCTTTATTTGCCAAATTTTGTACAATAAATATGTATGCTTTTATCAGCAAATGAAAAGCCTTTATGTTTTATAAAAAGTAATGGCTCCTCATTTTTTCTCTTTGGGACTATCTTACTAACCATTGAAAGAGCAAGGTGACAAACTGAAAGATGTTAGAAATCCTTACACACAAACATACAGCTCTTACACTTGAAAAGCATAGAGATAAGAGCCCTCCATGTGTCCCCATTGTGTTAAGTACCACCTCCTGTGTTGCCATAGCCCCGAATGCCTATCTGCCTCGCTACCCTCATCACATCATTTTATAATCTCCTCTGCACTTCTTTCTTTCTCCTTCACTAGGTCTGGATATTCCAAAGTGCACTAACCATGCTTTAGTTATCTTTTTATTCCTAGTTTTGGAGGTGCAGTCCTTGGAAGACACTAGGTGCTTAATAATTGATTTCAATTCAGAAACATCCAAGAAATACAAAGGTGGTCCATCTCACTCTCTCCTGCTGAGGTACTGAATTTACTAGTGTTGGAGCACTCTGTGGAATTGATCCACCCCACCTAGAAAAGTCTGCCCCCTCAGAGTTCATTCCATTTTTCAACCCCATGACTTGCATGAAAACCACTGCTCGAGAGGCAATCCTTTCCACCATTGCCCATATATATATATATATATATATATATATATATATATATATATATGAAAGCTTGTCTTTCTAAAGAATTAAGATGTGTTCTGTTCAAGAAATGTTTTCACTCCAACAGTATGAAGTTTCCTCAAAAAAATTGAACATAGAGCTACCTTACAACCAGCAATTGCACTACTGGGTATATACTCCAAAGATACAAGTGTAGTGATCTGAAGGGGCACGTGAACCCCAATATTCATAGCAGGAATATCCACAATAGCCAAACTATGGAAAGAGCCTAGAAGTTCATCAACAGATGAATGGATAAAGAAGATGCGATATACATGCACAAACATACATACAATGGAATATTATGCAGCCATCAAAACCTGTGAAATCTTGCCATTTGCAACAATGTGGATGGAACTAGAGGGTATTATGCTAAGCAAAATAAGTCAATGAAAGAATGACAATTATCATATGCTCACACCGATATGAGGAATTTGAGAAATAAGACAGAGGATCATAGGGGAAGGGAGGGAAAAATGAAACAAGACAAAATTGGAGAGGGAGATAAAACATAACAGACTCTTAATCTCAGGAGCCAAATGGAGGGTTGCTGGAAGGGAGAGAGGTGGGAGGAATGGAGTTGCTGGGGGATGGGCATTGGGGAGGGTATGTGCTATGGTGAGCACTGTGAATTGTGTAAGACTGGTGAATCAGAGACCTGTACCCCTACAACAAATAATACATTATATGTTAATTAAAAAATTTTTTTTCACTCAGTGGAATCTAACAGTGGGCAAGGGATAGAGTTTTGGGAAGCTGGGGAGATGCATCTTCCTAGTGTGAAGGAAAGACTTGTTGAAATTGTGGAGGCATAGCTGGAGGAGGATGACTGAAATAAAAGTATGTTAGCTTGAGCGATACTATTAATATCACTGCATAGACTGAATTTGGAATATAGGACTTTCTGGTACTTTTATCTGCTCAGCATCCAATGTCTCTTTTTTCTAGTAACATCACCCTCCTCCCCAATTCTCAGTCTCTATAACTTAGGTGGGGCTGACCCTACTCCTAGTTTCATGAGCATATATAACCAAATGAGTTTCACCAGAGAATTTGATTCTCTTGGGTATTGTAATATTGATTTGAGTGTTGGTATCTGACCCAAAGCAGGCCATAAAATGCTGTCCTTGCAGTTTTGCTGAAACTATTGAGAAAAAGAATCCTTTTTTCCTGAAGAGACTGCTAACCTGTTAAGACGTTGGCCTGGAACACAGGTGATCATTTTATCACCATGAAAGAGGAGACTGTCAAGAATGAAGCCAGTGCATGAAAAAATAGTGGTGAGACTTGGATCCTAATCTTGATGACATCATTTCTTCATATCTGAATTCAGTCATTCCTGAATCAAGATCCTCCTGGATTTTTCAGTGCAAAATAATAAACTCATTTTTTTGCTTAAGCCCATTTGTGTTGGATTTTGGTTACTTTCTATGAATGGAGTCCCATTTAATACAGAGAAGGTCTGTCCTCACTCCATCTGTGGAACTGAATTCCTAGTTTTGGACCCGTCTTTGGAACTGATCCACCCTCACCCAGAATAGACTCCTTTCATCAACATTCAGTTCTTCCCACAGTGTGACTTGCATCCTCCTGGAGGTGGAAAACCCCTGCTGTTGGACAGCAACGCTTACCACCATTCCCCTCCTATACTGATTGAAAAGATGGTGTCAATGTCCGGTCTTAGTTCTGTCCTCTAGAGTCACAGAAACTAGAGGTCTTTTCTCTTTAGATATTTGAGGGTCTCTGTGAATCATGTCTCTTTCTCAATCAAACTGATTTTCTCCAGACTGAATATCATCTCTCCCTATAATATAGGGGTTTTCTTTGAGTGTGATCCACAGTGTTTTCAGATAGACTATAAGACACTCAGTTTACCCTTCAGAATATTTTTTAGTATAACCATGGCCCATACAATATAATGTTTCTTTGAAATTCAGGCTTACCGAGGCATCCTATAGGTTATTTGCTTAATCTGACAACCTTCTCCACACATCGTTTGAGTTAGAGTCACCTAGGAGCTCCCCACTTTAGAGGTCCCGACACTAAAGGTACATAGTTGTTCACTGGAGTTTGAGAACCACTTCTTTAACCGCTTCATACACTCCTACATATCCTACTTTGGGCATACTTTGGTTGGTTAGTGTTCCAAATTTTTGAAACTTCTGCAGTTAAGCAACATTGAGGCTCTGGGATATTTCATAAAATGAATTGAGTGGTTTTTGTTTTTGTTTTTTTTATATGGCAGACATTGGTCTAGGCAATAAACATTAAGAGTTCTGCCTTATGGAATATACATTCTGGTGGGACAGCCAGACTGTAAACAAGTAAACAAACAAATATGTCATAACATAATTTCAAGCACTGGTGAGTCCTACGAGGAAATATAAATCAGGGTAAGGAGAGACCAATGAGATTAAGAGATGTCTTTTTAGAGAAGGGGACCCAGGAAGGCCTCACAGAGGAAGGGGGATTTGCACAGAGCCTGGAGAAGGCAAGAGAAATAATATTCTAAAGTAGAGGCACCAGGAAAGGCATGGAGCCTGGGTGGGAACAAGCTTGGAGTGGTCAAGAAGCTGGAGTAGAGTTAGAAAGATGGAGGGTTGGAAGGTAGGTAGGCAGAGAGGTTAAGAGGGGCCCAGATTGTGGAAGGCCTTGTGACCGTGATAAGACATTTTTATTTTTTTTAAGTGCAATGGGAAGTGGTCGGAAGGGTTTGAGTGAGGAAATTAACAGGATCTGATTTCACTTTTACGGGGATCCTCCCAGTGGCTCTGTCGAGAATGAACTGAAAAGCATGAGATTGAACACTAGACCCTAGTTGTGAGGCCAGTAACAAAGTTTTGGTTCCTGCCTTTGAAGACCATTTCTTGTCTTGGTGATTTTTTCCCAGTGTTCCCAAGAGCACCACATCATGACGGTGAAAGAACATGGGCTTTGTAGCCAAACGGCCTTGGGTTTGAATTCCAGTTCTGTCAATTACTATCTATGTATGGGATGTTGGCCCAAATTCTTAACTACCTGGGCCTTGTTTTCTTAATTTGAATAAGATGAGGGTCAGAATTATACCTACCTCATCAAACTGTTGTGGGGAATTAAATCAGTTTATGTAAGTAGAATGTTTTGAACCGTTCCTGGCCCATCACGAGCATCCAGTAAATGTTAGATTCTATTATTATTGAGCACAACATCCTCTTTTTTGCCTTAGGACACTATTGTCCATTTTCCTCTTCCATCGGGCTAATGTCTGCTTGTTTTTCCTGCTTTGAACTGTCACAGGAAGCCTTTCTTACCACTTTCATCACATCCTCTTAGGCAAAACAAGTCACAAGACGAGCCCAGATTAAGGGATGGAGAAACACACTCTATCTTGAGATGGGGCAAAGTCACACTCCAGGAGAAAGGGTGGAGAATTAGGGCCATTTCTGTGATCTACAGCCAGAGAAACCAAGAGAACTATTGGCGAATGTTGCCATAACACACTCTTCCAGTCATCTCAGTACCCAAAGGACCCTGTCTCAAGACAGTTTCGGCATCCTGTTGTGACCTTCTAACTTGGTGTTGCGAGACTCCACTCCCCTGTTGTTCAGAATGCTGGCTCTTCTCTTGGCCATATTCACTGCCTTCTAAATGGAAACATTGCCAACAGCGGTCTGTGTGCACGAGTGTGGGATGCGGGATGGGAGGGAGAACCTATGTTCCAGCAGCCATGTGCTCCTCGGGCTGTGTACTGAGTCCTCAGTGGAGAACACTGGGGTTCGATGCCAGATCTGAACGGCTCGGGACCACAGGCCTTGAGGTCTGTAAACATCAGATGCTTTTAACGCTGCCTTTCTTGCTTTGCCACGGGAGCAGTTGCTCAAAGAGGGAGTCCCTCCCTCTGCCCGTGAATGAGGTCTGCCTGCCAACACCAATTCCAGCTGTGAACATGTAATCAGCTCTTCTATGGCCCCAAAAGGGGAGTCCCAGAGGCCTAAATTTAATTTTCATGCATATTTGTCTTCTCCCTCCACTTTATGCAAACACTATTTTGTCACCAACACAGGCGCCAACTGTTTTGTTTGGATAATTGCTCGAAGTCAACCCCAAACTACAGGGAGCTTCTTTTTTCAGAAAGCACATTTTGGTTAATTTTCGGTGAACCAAATGATATCTTCCTTTAGCTCTTCCTTCAGGGTTTCAGCGATGATTTCTGTAAACATTTTATTCATTCTGAAGCAGTTCGACAACAGCGTCAGGTTTATTCTCCTCCATCCTGGGTCGGTTGGAATGAGCAAAGAAAACAGGAGCTCAGCAACCCTGCGGATCATCTGCTACCGCTGTTTTTCTTTCAAATAATTCGCTATTCATCTTGCCACAATCAGCTGGTCCTAGAGTGGCTGTAATAACCCAAGTAGGGGTTTGTGGCCATAATAGGGAGGAAGGGAGAGAGAAAAATGAACTCTTGTAAAACAAAGATCTTATTTTTATGGAAATGAATAGAAACTCTGAAGTAAGGATGAGACATATGGAAAAGCATAAAATATGAACAGAACGTTTTAAAATAGAAGGTCCTCAGAAATGCTCCATATGGCCCAGCCGTATTTAAGGTAACAGAAAACAGTTCACGGCGCAGCTGCAAGTGTTCATTCCTGGGGTTCAGGACTCAGTTCACAAAACTGTACTCTCCAATTTGTCTTGAAGAATGCTTTCTTTGTCTAGCTCCTGGGGCTAATTCTCTTAGGGTTTGGGGGAGAGTTAAATGAGTAAGTTATTAATTAAGACCGACAATTTTAATTAATTGTATTTCATTCTTAATGAAGGGATAAATTACTCATAAATGATCTCTCCTCCTCCCTTACTTAATAATCAATAGTTATGAAAGAGTTATGAAAACTTCATGGAGTTTTAGAGCCTCTTTAGAGCTTAGGAGATCTACATATTAGAGCGTAGTAACAACACAGTGCTCATAATGGAAACATTATTCTAAAAACAAAACGACCCTGGACATTCAAAGGGCATCTCCTAAAAGCACAGCTCAATATACTGTTAATGCTAGCCCACAGTTACTATCTAAAGAGTCAACCAACAAAAATCACACATTTTACCAAGGATTTTCTGATTTTTGCCATGGTATTAAAAATGACTTGGGAAAATCAGTGTGAACATCAAATGAGTTTTGTTATTTAGAATTCTCCATAGATAATATACGTCTCAGTATTCTTTTTGCCCTGCAGAGAATGAAGGGAAGATTTAATTCACCAAATATGAAACTAAGTCATGCTGAATGCTTGCATCATAATATGTCCTATGCCGGCCTTACCGTAGGAAAGCATTCTTTTTTAATATCCTGTGCTAGGGTGTAACTCAAATCTTTGGATACTGGCCTTGTTTTTTTCATGATTTCCATCTGAAATTTGAATGCAGAAAATGAGATAGAAGGAAATGGGAACATAATAACAAAATGAAGGTATCTATTTTTTTATTTTTCTTTTCGGTATGACCTTTTTGTTTTTCTGACAACAGAAGTCTCATTCTTACTTTTCTTTCCTCTTTAAGTTTGTAAATTCTGCCAGAACGTTTACCATGCCATTGTAGTGTCATTTGGTTCTCATTTTACTCTGTCTGTACAGTCCTGGTCAACTAATTTCATTTTTCCTGCTGCTAAACTGTTGGTTTTTTTTTTTTTTTGGGCTGAATTGACTGGATGTTTGGCTTTGTGTAGACACAGCCTCACTGTAAGTTGGCCCCCTAATTCAATAATTCACCATGAAGACTGGTTTTCATCCTCAGTGTGTTGAACAGGCATCTAATCAACCATTAATTTCCTTTTTGTTGGATGAACATAGTAACTATTTCTTTCCTTCCGATGAGAAACAGAGAGGATTAGGGGTTGCCCTAAGTCAGAAAGGGAAGTTGCAGAATTTAGCTTCAGGAACCCGTACAGTAGGAGTGATGTGGTAGAGAAAGGCCAGAATTTCTGGGAAAAAAGACATGGAGAAGAACTAATGGGTAGGTGCACAAATGCAGTGCTAGACATGGCTCTCAGCACTTTAAGTCAAGCCTAGAAGGTTCTTTTATCAAAGAGTTGGACGACCTTGGACAAGTCTCCTAGATTCTCTAAACCTATTTCTTTATCATCCCAGAGTGAAACCGATCGAGTGGAACTGAGCAATATTTTATCTTTTTATAATGCATAATTGTAATATTTTCAATGACAAATGTGAAATTATGCATATTGTTACTTGGTGTCTTGTCATTTTCATACTTGTCTTTTGAATTTATTAAGAGATAGTAATAAATTCTACCATATTTATGAGGATGAAAAGTCTTCACTACTTATCTAAGTAACTTTGTTATAAGCACTCCACTTATTTAAGAGAAATATCAGATAAGCCTAAGAGCAGTTTAATGAATTTAGACACTTGTGATGGAGACCAATTTAAACTTTAAAAAAAGTGCAGTTACAGTTAACAAAATACAATACTCGACTAATTTGGGGGGACCTGGGTGGTTCAGTCTGTTAAGTGTCTGCCTTTGGCTCAGAGGTCCCTCAAGTCCTGGGGTCCTGGGATTGAGCCTTGTGTCAGGCTCCCCACTCAGCGGGGAGTCTACTTCTCCCTCTCCCCCTAACCCTCCCCTTGCTCCAGCTCTGTCTCTCCCTTTCAAATAAATAAACAAAATCTTTAAAACAAATTGACTAGTTTTATTAAAGCTGACATCATGGATATCAGTCTGAATTATATTGATCTTATTTATCTAAAGTAAATGCAATTTGGGCTGAAGCCTCAAGGATGATCTGAACCAGGACTTATGAGAGCTTCTAGGACCTTCCATCTCATGCTTCTCATTCTTCCTGCATGTCACCTTTTTCTTCAGAGCAGCATCTTCAACAAGGTCAGAAAACATGGTCTCTGATAACTCACAGCTCATATTCCAGGGCATCTCTTTCTGGAAAGGAATAGGCATGTGGTTGCGTGGGTTCTAAGAATGAAAATATATTGAGAGAATCTGATTGTTCAAGCTTGAGTCAGTTGCACAAAACTGTGTAAGGGAGTGTGGTATCATCTTAAATGATTTTCCCATTGTAACTGAGAGGAAGAATATAATAATATAATAATATGGAAACTCCCCTTTAAACCACTTTGAGTCATAGGATCTTTGTCCCAAATAGAGAGAGAGAGAGAGAGAGAGAAAGAGAGAGTGTGTGTGTGTGTGTGTGTGTGTGTAGACAGAATAAAACATGATTACTAAAGTTTAATAAAGCATTGACAAGAAATTCTTTTTTTAGAATTTGCTTAAATAATTAAAATGGTTACTTTTGTTTGTTAATGAATTTACTTAGAAAACATTGCCTCAGCTCTCTCAGAGTGCAACATGCTAGGCCTTGGGCTGGATTCAGAAAAGAATAAAAATGCAGATTCTTTCCTTGATTAATTTACAACTTGTTTTGTTAAAAAAAAAAAAAGGGACATACTCACCTAAGACTTTAAAATTTTTTTAAATTATTTATTTAGATTTTTTGAGAGGGAGAGGTGGGGGAGGAGCAGAGGGAGAGAATCTTAAGCAGGCTCCATACCTAGTATGGGGCCTGACCTAGGGCTTGATCTCATAACCCAGAGATCATAACCTGAGCTGAAATCAAAAGTCAAATGCTTAACTAACAGAGCCACCCAGGTGCTCTCTCACCTAAGACTTTGAATTATAATGAGATTAGTGTCTAGTGAGAATACAGGAAGAATTAGAACCACTTACCCTGAGTGTTGGGAAAGTACTGTGAACATAGGCAGCAGGGGAAGGCTTCATAAAAAGACTGGTACTTACCCTGGGCCTTGAAGACTAATAGGAGGTAGACAGGTAGACAACATTCCTTTGGAGTATATTCTAAGTGGAGTCAATGTACAGGGTCAGAAAGAAGACTCAGAGCCAAGGCAAGTGGCTAAGTGTTTTGAAACACTTTCCTGAGATATTATGTACGTAATTATTTTGCCTAGAAAATGCCTTTTTCAAAGATAGTTCAAAATTTGGCTTCCTTTTATCCCTTATTTGGTTATGCCTTGTTCTGAAATAATAGAATATGAATTTGTGAGGCTGTATCATAGTTAGTTGATGCCTTGTCTATAGTACAAAAAAAGTTAATTGTCCCAATGCTAAATCCCTCAATGTGCATGAGAATTTCTTTTATTTAACAGAAACTTACTATAGGTCAAGAGGTGATAAATTGAGACTTCGATCCTGTTTTATTATTGAAAGTTACTATTTATGTACAAAAATTTATAGAGTACCTACAATGATGAAATTGACATATCCTGTCGCTGTCCTCCTGGAGCTTGGAACAATTTTGAAGGCAGGATAATTTGATAAGCAATTTCAAGTGTTAATTGTTATGATAAAGCAAGTCCAAGGAACGATGAGAACATGCAACAGAATGAGATAAGCCATTCAGAAGTTAGGGAAAAGAATAAGAAAAGGAGAGGAGTAGAAATTGGTCAGAGGAGCAGGGTCTGTGAAAGAGATGCCACAAAGAAAGAAAATGTCTGAATGTTAGGATATAGTATTGAAAGTATGATGTATCCAAGGAACTAAAAAGAGCTTTCTTCTTTCTCTTTCCATTTCCTGTCTCTCCCTCCTGACCCACACCATGACTATGACTAAGGTCAGAGTGACCCAGCTGAGAGATACATGCATATTCACTACTCTTTCTCTGGCTTATTTTCTTTTCAGATTTCTTAAGTTGAAATAAATTCCAACTCTTTTTCAAGATGGTGCTTAATAACCAGAACTCCATAGTTCTAATATCTAACATAGACTTGTTCTGACCAAGATTGTCAAACAGGGAAGCTTGCCATCTGCTCTTGGGTTTAGTAATAAATGCATGTGACATAATTTGTTCAATTCTGCCATCTCACTTCACTTTGAATAGCCTTTACCCAAGACTCAGTGTTGTCAACAGACCCAGATGATGAGTTCTTTTGTACCAACTGTATTAGATCTCACTGATAGAAATTTCATGGACTTGTTTGTCTTTACTATTAAGAAAACCATTCAAGACTCTGAGATGTTAAAATAAGTAATTTCTCTTTTCAGTGTGGAAGGCTATTCCTGTCAAGAGGAGATGCCATTTGGTCTAATGATTACATGTTATTAAATTAATATTTTAATTGGATTGCCTGGTTATTCTAACCCCCTATGGCCTTGAGGTATATTCCTTCAAGATGATCTCTTACCATAATGTCTGCTGCTGATTCAAAGTAGTGAAAGGATATTTCTTAAAAGAGGAGCTCATCACTCAAGATCATTTGCCTCGTTGGTGTCAGCCATCAGGCTAATACATTTATTTGGACAACAGTAGGTTCTGACAGAACTTAGAAAGTTCTCTTTCTCGGTTGTGAAATATGATGGATGTGCCATACTGGTGACCTTTACACAAGGCCACATGTTAATATTCAGGACCTCCCTTTTGTTGGCCTCAAACAATGGCTGTCATTAAGAAAGCTTGGTTTGCCAATATGCCCTCTGTTAGGATGCTGGATCACTCCTGATTGGTCACCAGGAAGTATCATGTGCCTTTGATGGAAATGACATGGAAGATGTATGGTCAAAGTGCTGTGCTCAGCACCACTGCTGTGCAGGGGAGAAAACCACTATGACCCAAATAGCCCTGTGCTCAAACAATGTCGCACCAACCAAAGACAACATATTGGGAAGAAAAATGCTTGTAAACCGTGTGTGTTGGAAGATGTATTGGCCAGACGGCCATAGGGCAATCTTTGAACTATAGAAATCTTTAGAAATATTGTTTGGTTCTGAAACAATACTTACAAACCTAATTAATCAAGCATAGATGGTTTATTTTCAGGCTTTCCACAGTGTGTTTCTTTAATGCAAGAAAGGGTCTGTCGGGTTCTTTTTGCTGTTTCACAGAGGCATGCAGAAACTCAGCATGGGCATTCATGTTCATACAAGTTGAAGCTCTAAATTTCAAAATAATATCTACATAGATCTCTGGTGATCCCTTCAACAAAGGCCGAGATTGGGGGTAGCCTGGATTCCTTTTTCAATTGCTCCTGATTCTATGTGCGATTTTTCTTTCCACCCTTCTCCTTCATTTTATTTGTCAGAATCAGAATAACTTATTCACAGAATCATTGAAGAAAGAGCCTCATTTCTGTTGCATTCTCTAGCTTGAGGGGAAAACACTTTTTCTTTTTTTTAGTAGAATACCTATCATGAAGAGTTACTTTCCTGAACATGTACTACTGAATGGTGTGATTTAAATTGTTTTCCAGTCTTAGTAGCATATTTTAAAAGGGTCATTGGGAAACTGCACATCCTCCAGGGGAAGGGTGAGAGATAGGAACAACATTTCATGCAAGAAATCTAAGGTGCCATCTGGAGTGATACCACAGGCAGGTAGCACAAGCCTTTGTGTCACAAGTAAGCTGTGGCTGAAATAAGCTAATCACTCAAATAAAACAATTGTCCAAGTCCTTAGTTTCATGCAAAATAGTGCCGGGCCACAGTTTCAGCAAGACATGAAATATTACACCGGGTCATGCCAGTTGAATGGTATGAGTACAATCCCCGAGGGTCAACTCCTGGTTATTTATTTAGAAGCAGGTTATCAACTGGGTGGATTATCCAAGCTCCCCACGGTGTCCTCCAGGGCTAATGTCACTATTCACCAGCTGGTTAGACTACGAAGAGCAGGAGAAGGAAAGGGGTTAAAACTCAACACATGCTTATAAACTTTGTAAGCAATTCAGATGAAAGATTTGGTGGGAAGAGAGATACTCAGGCTCGTTAATTTCAGAAAAATACACAGATTAAAAACGCAGTAGCAATACTATTTTATACTTGCCCGAATGGCGAAGATTGAAAAACATAGTCAGGTAATAATAGCAAGTGTTGGCAAGGCTGACAGTAAGAAGCCTTGTACACTGCTGGTAGGAATGTAATGCTGGTAAGAATGTAAAAAACACTCTGGAAAACAGTGGGCTCTGTACAATAAGGTGGAAGATGTGCATACTCTGTGGCTTAGCTATTCCACTTCTAGAGAAACTAGTGTACATGAAGCAGGAGTTGTGTGCAAAAATGTTCACAGCAGCCTTGTTTGTAATATTAAAAAACTGGACTTCACCCACACACCCATCAATAAGAAAATGGATGACTAAGTAGTGGATATTTATATAGTGAAGTTAGGTTAGTCTGTGGATTTTTTTTTAACTCTGCATCTATGTCTTACATAGTCTTGTAGGCATATTAAGTTGTAAAATATGAAATTGCCTATATTTGACCATTTTTGTCCTACAAAATAGCAATTTCATATGTTAACATTATGTCCTAAAAATAAAGAAAGAAAAAACATGTTCAGTGTAGTTAAGAAATATTCAGAGACTCACAGGACTGGAGAATAAAGCTGGAGAATAACAAATAGATCATGTTATTTCATCTATAGATGAGGAAACAAGGGTCTAGAAACTTTCATTCAATGAATCCATGAGAAACTGAGTGTGTTGGTTCCCAAATTATACCCTGTGTTTGAAAGAATCTGTAGCCTATCCAATCCACTTCTATGTCCCTAGGCTGGAAAGTTTTTGTGATTCTGTGCACTTAAAACAGAAAGGTTGATGTATCATGGGGAACAGGCGGTGTCATGGGAGGATGGTGAGGTATGTTTGAATGCTCTTCAGTTCTGATGTTCTGATATGTAATGAGAGGCTGACTGTGTGTGTGTCCTTTTACTAGAGTGATATCAGAAGAAGAAACACCCCCCTTGCAGAAGGCAGGGACAGGCACGGTCACACTTAGCAAAATACCTGAGCTATGACAGATGCCTGCCCCACCAGTGGCTACTGCATTCTCCCACACCCATGGTAGACATCAGCAACTTCCCCATGAACAAAGACACAGCCGTGGAACTCTTTAAAAATCAGTTCCACCTCCAATTTGGGCTTCTGGTGTTTTGAGATGAAGCTTCTTTGCCCTTTTTTTTATAAGGGACAATACACTAGAGCTGGGATTGTGATTGTGATGAACTGAGCAATGTGGACTAATCCCAAAGGAGAGAGAAGGGAAGTCATTACTCTCAGACAAGTCTGCAGAAGGGGAGGATGGAGGTTGATGTGCACAATGGAGAAGAATAATGTAACACTGAAGAGCATCTATCAGAAGGGTGAGAGGTCCATTCAATTGTTTTTTCCAAGAGAAGTTTCTGAGTATGAACTTCCTGCCTAGTGTTTGAGAAACTGTGGAGAATGATTCAGAGATGGTACTTGCCCTCACAGAGCTTACATTCTAGCCAGAAAGACTGGCATAAACTTGTAAACAATTACTTATATAAAATATTATTGTAATATATTGAATAAAAATAAAGCAGAGTACAGAAGCATGATGGGGTCAGGAGGCCATTTGGAAATGAAATGGAAGAGTAAACTTCTTTGAGAAGCAGCTATCTTTTAGATTAAAAATTAAAAAAATTAAAGATTTTACTTATTCATCTTGGAGTTCTTTTCTTTATGTAGATCTGAATTTATGACCTCTATTATTTTCCTACTCCTTGAGAAGTTGTTTTAACATTTCTTGTAAATAGTTCTGTAAATAATAAATTTTAAATTTATTTTAAATTTAAATTTATTTTAAAATAAGTTTAAAATAAATTTAAATTTAAATTTAAATTTAAAAAAATTTTATTTATTTATTTGAGAGAGAAAGAGAGAGAATGAGTGGTGGGAGGGGAGAAGCAGGGAGAAGCAGACTCCTCACTGAGCAGGGAGCTCAACTCAGGGCTTGATTCCAGGACCCTTGGATCATGACCTGAGGTGGAGGCAGATGCTTAATTGACTGAGCTACCCAGGTGCCCCTCTCCACTTTTTTATTATTATTTGAGGAAGTATTTCTTCTTAAGTGTTGAAATATAATTTTGCTGGATATAGAGCTCTAGGTTGGTGTTTTTGTTTTTTTTCTTCTGGTACTTTGTAAATATGTCATTCTACTCTCCTCTTGTTTGCAGTTTTGAATAAGAAAACCACTTTAATTCTTATCCTTATTCTTCTAAAAGGGGATCCCTGCCTTTCCCCACCCCTGATTCTTTCAAGTTCTTCTCTTTGTGTTTGGATTTCTGCAATTTGAACATGATATGCCTAGTGTAATTTTTTTTTCTTTTTGTTGTTCATCTTGCTTAATGTTCTTTGAGCAGCCTGGATCTATTGTTTGTGTTCTGCCATTAATTTTGGAAAGTTCTCAACCATCATTACTTCAAATATTTCTTCTGCCTCATTCTCTCTCTTTTCTTCTTCCAAGAAGGATGTGTATGTTGTATCTTATAAAATTGTCCCACAGTACTTGTATGTTCTGCTTTGTTTTTTAAATATTTTAATTTGAATTTTCCTCCATTCTTTTCTCTTTGCATTTTAGTTCAGAAGTCCTTCCTGACCTATCTTCATGCTCACTGATTCTTTCCTTGACCATGTTCAGTGTACTGATGAGCCCATTGAAGACATTATTCATTTCTGTTTCAGTATATTGTATTTATAGCATTTTTATTGTATTTTTATTGTATTTCATTTTTAAATAAAAGCTGTATATATTTAAAGTGTACAATATGATGATTTGATATACACACACATATATAGTGAAATGATTACTACTATAAAGCTAATTAAAATGTCATCTCCTCACAGGGTTACCATTTTTGTGTGTGTGTGTGATGAGAGCACCAGAAATCTACTCTTTTAGCAGATTTCCAGGATTTGGTACAGTATTATTAACTATAGTTACTATGCTGCACATTAGATCTCTAGATTTATCCATCCTATATAACCACAAGTTTGTTCCCTTTGACTAGCCTCCCATTTCCCCCACCTCCCTGCCCCTGGTAACTTGTGTTCTGCTCTCTGCCTCTATGTGTTCAACTTTGTTGGATTCCACAGATAAGTGAAATCAAGTAGCATTTCTTTTTGTTTCTTTTAGTTTCCATCTCTCTGCTTACCTTACTTATGTACTCTTTCTTATGTACTTTCTCTATTAGAGCCCTTAGCATATTAATCATAGTTATTTTATTTATTTATTTTTATTTTTATTTTTTAGATTTTATTTATTTGTCAGAGAGAGAGAGGGAGAGAGAGCGAGCACAGGCAGACAGAATGGCAGGCAGAGGCAGAGGGAGAAGCAGGCTCCCTGCTGAGCAAGGAGCCCGATGTGGGACTCGATCCCAGGATGCTGGGATCATGACCTGAGCCGAAGGCAGCTGTTTAACCAACTGAGCCACCCAGGCGTCCCAATCATAGTTATTTTAAATTCCTTCTCTGATAATTCCAACATCAGTGTCAGATCTGAGTCTGGTTCTTAGGCTTTGCTTTGTCTCTTCAACTGTGTTTCTTCTTGCCTTTTGGTATGTCTCATAATGTTTTGTTGAAGACCAAGCTGGCTATATGAAAATATAGGAACTGAGATAAACAGATCCTTGGTGGTAGGGGCTATTGATATGAATCTGGCTAGGTGTTGGGTTGTGTTTAATGTTTGTTGTAGCTGTCGGTGTCAGAAGCTTCATATTTCCTGCATGTTCCCTCACTATTCTTCCTCAAAGTGAGTCTTTGTCTTCAGCTCTTTCAGCTATAATATACTAGAGACCTGATGGTATGATGATAAGGTGTGGGTGGGGAGAAGCATTTTATGATCTTATTATTAAACCTCAGTCTTTTAGGAAGTCTGTGTTTCTGGGCTGTGACATTCACACATATTTCTTGTCTTTTACCTCCCTTATGTGAGACAAGATGGTTAAATGGGGCTGTAGTGGGATAAATGCCCTTCCCTGGGCTGAGATAAGTCTCTGGTATGTCTTTGCTATGGAGAATGCTCTGGGCATATTTTGCAATGACTATTCTTCCCTTTTATGCATCAGAATTGTAAAAGAATCTTTCTCAGTTCCTCAGCTTGAGGTGGTTCTTCTGGGGTGGGGTGCTGTGAGTGGGATTCTTCTAAGGCAAAACCCACTGAACTGTAGAGACCCCCTAAAACTGCGCCATCAGGAGGTTCTCACTTTTAAGCTACTCTACACTTAGCCTCCAACAATTCATCAAAATTACCATTTAAATGATCCTACCAGTTTATGGCTTCAGAGGCTTCTACTCTAGGTAAACAGACCTTGATCTGAATCTTTGAATTCACCTGTCTCCAGATTGTTGGGTGCCAGTTTGTCCTGTGAACTCAGTTCTCTGAAGGGTCCAAGTAAAGTTGTTGATTTTTAGCTTGTTTAGCTCCATCTTGTTGCAAGGATAGGAATGTCAATTTCCAAACTGTTTCCATGTTGGAGCTGCAACTGGAAGTCCATTTCTTATATTTTCCTCCATTTTTGTTACCATTATCCCCATTTTACAGATGAGACAGATCCAACACAGACTCTCTAGCTCATAACTGCTATATAAAACTACCAGGCACATCCAAGTTACATTACCACTCACTTGTCTGACTGCCAACTGCCTTCTGACTGGCTTCCATTCTTGTCCCCTTCTGCCCACATTTCCTTAGAGAGTTTTACAAAGGTATGTGCTACTGTCATCACTCATCTATGTGAAACCTTCAGTAGCTTTCCATTGCACCTTGTGCAGTCCCCCGACCCCTCCTGCCCCTTTGCTTCAGCTCACTTCTGTTCAGCCACTGAGGCTAGCACTCTTGGGAACACAACTCAGTACTTGTCATGCTGAAATGCTCTTTTCCCTACTCTTGAACAACAAAGTCCTTTTCAGTCTATGGGTCAGTCTCAGAGTCAATGTTACCTTCCTGGGTCTCTACCTATATTTCTCTGTCTCGGCCCCTTGAATTTTCACCGACTTCACTCACCACAGTTTGTAACTGCTTAGTTGTGACCTGTTTTTGGCATCTTCCCCAGGAGCTTGCAAGCTCCATGAAGGCAGGGGTCACATTTGACTTAGTCTACTGGCCCCCAGAGCTAAATGTAGAGCAAAACACGTTAGTAGGCATTCGAGAAATATTTTTGAATAAATAAAATGAGGCAAACCCCAGATGGATGGAAAAGGTATTATTTTCCACTTGAGTCCTTATTGCTGAAAGAGGTCATTCAGGAGCTATGGAGGGAGACTGGAAGGAACATTTTCTTTTCTTTTTAAAAGATTTTTACTTATTTGACAGAGAGAGAAACAATGAGAGAGGAAGCACAAGCAGGGGGACTGGGAGAGGGAGAAGCAGGCTTCCTGCAAGGAGCAGGGAGCCTGATGCGGGCTCGATCCCAGAACCCTGGGATCATGACCTGAGCTGAAGGCAGACGCTTAACAATTGAGCCACCCAGGCACCCCAGAAGGAACATTTTCAATAACAACAACAACAATAGTAACAGGGAAGCCTTGCTGAGTACTTCCTGTGTGCCAGGAAGTACTTTGGCACACAGGAAGTGTGCCACACAGTGTGGCACGCAGGAACTGCATTTGAACCTCATCGTGTAGGTATTATGATTATTGCCACTTTATGAATGAGAAAACTAAGACAAAGAGCAGTTGAATGACTTGGTCCTAGTAACACAGCCAGGAAGGGGGTAAGAGAGATTTGGTCCAAGGAGTCTGGGTGCAGAACTTGTACACTTGGTCTTAAAGCTCTACCACTGCTCAAGGCTTAATGCATTACAGCCTCCTCTGTAAACTCAACCCCATTTGCTTTCAGTTGACTCTCACTCCACAGCTAGGAGAAATGGTGTGAAGGGGCAGATTCCATTTAACTCCACGGTGTGGTTTAAGAATCTTTTTAAAGAGTATATTGTTGGAGTTTTCAGCATTAATTAAAGACCTATTTAAGGGTTGTATTTTATTTTCTATGAAGGAGATGACATCAGTTAGTTTTAGCTCCTATTTGTGCCAACAGTCAAGGACAAAATGAGCTTTGGGAAATTAATCATCTCTGGATTTTATTCCCTTTCTAGGATAGTTGCCTCTGGTCCTCCCATAACATGAACATGCTAGCTAGAAGCCCAGGAAAGCAAAAAGAGGATGGGGATACACACACATAGGAGTTAAATATTAAGGAAAGTTGCTGGGCATGGATGCAAAGGCCTGTGGCGCCATGCCTGCTGATATTGTAGAGAGGCTGAAAGTGCAGGAGCTAAATGACTAGAAAATGAATAAAATGAATAAATCAGAATCTGTCATGACTTATCATGAACTATTTTGCTGCTCAAAAGAAAGATAAATTGCTTCTGTGGAAGACATTCAGCACTGAGGCTTATTTTATTGTACCTTGAAATCTCCTGTCTGCCACAATATTACTTCCAATGAAATTAGCAGCAGATGGAAGACCTGAGTGGCAAGATGACAGGCAGAGTCGCCTACACATGAAAAGAACTTGCAAAACTGGGATAATGGGAAGAATTTTTTAGCAAACAACACACCACAAAACAAGGGCCTCAACTAGTGAGAAAAGTTGAAGGGGTGGCTGGGGAAGCCTTGACAATGTGGGCTTTCATGGGAGCGAATTCCAGTTATGGGGCCATAGGCAGGTGCCCTTTCTTCTTTGGCACATCAGAAGCCCAGCTGATAGCAGTGACTACGGGCCAAAGCATGGACCCTAGGACAATGTCAGATCTGTGACCAGGTGCCACTGCTTGTTAGTTGTTATTGTGCACACTTCTCTCCCACTCTTCATCAAACCCAGTGCCCATAGTTTGCTCTGGCAATGCTGGGATTGATTGCGCAGTAGAAAAACAAAACCCCCTCAAAATAAGATGTAGATCCCCACCCCAGCTTCTGTGATGCTTGGTGAGTGGGGTGGAGAAGGTGTTTACTTGCTGACTTCAGTTTTCTCCTCAGAAAAATGAGGATGGCAAAGGACTATTGTCAGTTTCAAGGGAGATTACTGATGGGAAAAGAAATAAGATGTAAAGGAGTGTACAAGCTGTAAAGTGATACAGAATGCCATTTTCTGAAATGAAGACTTGTCCACAGAGAGAGAATACTCTGAGGAGAAAGACACCTTTGACTTCATGCTTCAGCATGTTCATGATTGCTTGGACTAACTCATAGTTATAACAGTACCTGAAATTTCTAGTGAGTGAATTAGACACATGAAAGTTTCCCTGCTCACTATTTATAATCCCCATGGGGCTTACGAAGCACAGGTCCTGGGGTCCTGGGACCACATATCTGTATTTTTCAAAGCATGCCGGTTATTGACTAATGCACAGACAGGATTGAAAAATACTGCATTAGATTCAAGGGATGGCTGACCTGACAGAGTACTTGACTTGAAATCATGAGCAGTGGATTTTGGCTCAAGTTCTGTTACTATTTTGGTGGGGAAATTTGAAAACTTAAAAAAAAAAAAAAAAGACTGGAAACCATTGGAGATTGCAAAATGTCCTTCCATTTGCCACAGTCTTTTTTGTTTGTTTGTTTGTTTAATGTTAAAACAACTGGTTGTTCTATTCAATTCAGACAACCTGGAAATTGTATCAGAGAGGAAACTTGAAACTCACTCTGGTGTCTACGAGAGGCTCCGCATTGCTATGCTGAAGTCCATTTTGCTATAAATCAGCTGGTCAATTTAGTCTCAAAATGATCCATTCTGCTGACCTGAGTAACATTTTGTCACTAGAGTAGTACCTAGTATCTGATAGGAGCTCAGTAAATATTGGTTGAATAATTAAATAAGTATAGTCACCACCTGTCCCAACACCATACAAGGAGGCTTTAATAATTATTTCCCATATATAGTATTACATATATCCATGTGTATAATATGTTTATTATATTGCAAATACAATGTTACTTATTTGCTCTTCTAATAAGCAAGGAAATCTCTGTTGCAGAGGTAGTGAGATTCAGGTTCCTAGAGGCATTTTTTTAAAAAAGATATTATTTATTTGAGAGAAAGAGAGAGAGTATGAACAGGAAGAGGGGCAGTGGGAGAGGGAGAAGCAGACTCTGCAGAGCAGGAAGCCGGATGCAGGACTCAGTCCCAGGACCCCGGGATCATGACCTGAGCTGAAGGCAGACGTTTAACTGACTGAGCCACCCAAGCACCCCATAGATTCCTAGAGGTATCTAAGCAGAGGTGGATGGTGAAGGTGGTGGGGTTCAGCCCCAGGTGATCTATAAGATCTCTTTCAACTCCCAACTTTTAGGATGTGAAGGTGTGTAAAGTGTCTTCAAAACTTCCATCCTGCTCTTGACGTTTGACAATAAAACAAGGGTAGATCAAATGCCGCTGGTTCTAGTGCTATAAAATTTCCTTTGGGAGTAAGAGTCCCAGAGCTACTGTTTTGAAAGATTCCAGATATTGCTTTGCATTTAGGAAAGCCTGATGTATTTGCGTACAGTTCGAATTCTGGGCTTTAAGATGAAATGAGGCAATCAATTAAATATAAATAAAAGTTCAGTCTTCCTAAAGTGTTGGAGGTAGACAAGACTTCTGGAACTCTAAAATTTGCTTATGCACAAAGCTTGCACATACATCCCCATGGTGCCCAGCTGAATATTTATAAAATCAGATTCTGAGATGAAGATGGTATGAAGGGAAGCAAATGATACTGTGACTTTTACAGGGCTGGCCATAGGCCAAAGATGCAAATTGATGGCCTGTGGTGATTCAGAGAGCAGATGTGTTTTGTGGAGCCCACGCTGTGTTTTTTAAAAAATTGAATGAGTTACCAGCATTGAAAAATTATAAGTTTTTATATATATAAAAAATATATTTCTCTGTTTCTCCTGAAAAGCCAGAAAAATCTGTCTACACTGGGACCACCTGCCCTCATGGCAACATAAGGCATGGTCTGAGAAGTGGCTGGCCCCAGTTGACAAGACATAGACTCCCAGGGTACCCCTCCTTGGCCTTTTCTCTCATTTCTGCTATCCGCAACCCCCCTCCCCCGAAGCATTTGCTTTGATTCCTCCTTTTGCAAACAAGGCTGTGGTTTAGGAGGAATGTGTCCTGGTACCCAACATGGCCAGCATCCTCTTTGCCTCATGCCCACAACTTGCTAAGACTTGTTGTGCCCTGGCACCATTTCTGCCACACAGTAGAACTCATGCAATAGACTCCCTTTCCCTTCCCATTCCACACTTCCCACCTCCTGGTTTTTCCTTTTTTCTACTTTCTACTCCCCAAATCCGAACATCTTTTTTTTTTTTTTTCTTTTTTTCCCCAGTATGAAAAGGGCTGCTGTTAATAACTGCTCTGGGACAATTGGAACTATTGTGGATACCTGTTTCCTAGCACTGCTGTAATAAAGAATCACAAATGGGATGGCTTAAAACCAAATTGTTTTCTCCCAGTTCTGGCAGCCAGAAGTCAGAAATCCAGGTGTCAAGGATTGGCGCCTTCTGGAGGTTCTGATGGAGAATTCCTTTCATGCCCTTTTTTGAGCTGCTGGTTATTGCTGTAATCCTTGGCATAGCTTGGCTTGGAAATCCCACACTGCCATCCCCGCTTCTGTCATCATGTGGTGTTCTTCCTTTCTTCCTGTGCACCCCTGTCTGTTTCTCCTTCTGATAAGGATGCTCATCATATTGGATTACGGCCTCACTCTAACAACCTCAACTTGATTATACCTGCAAAGACCCTATTTCTAAGTAAGGTCACATTCACAGGTGCAGAGGGTTGGGACTTCAACGTATCTTCTTGGGGGACACAATTCAACCCATTAGCTTCAAACCAGCTTTCTGACCTATGAAATGGAGTAAATGATAGCATCTGTTAGTTATAGTTTATGTGAGGACTGATTGACCAACCTGTCTAGCCCTTCACACAGTGCTTCCAACAGAAGCATGTTCAGCCTCTTACTTCCCTTACTATGTCTTTACCCTCCTCACCTTCTCCCACTTTGGTACCCAGGTTCTTGGCTTGTCACTTCTGTTTTCTCAGTATAGAAATACGAAACAAATAACCTATATATTGCCTGATTTCATTCTTCTTACCATTAGTTTCGAAGGTAATATTGAAGTGCATTCTTTTAAACTAATACGTTTGCCTTTTTCCGTGTCTCTAGGAAAGATTCGGACTCCAGGAGCATGTAAAAGCCTGCTTTGTGCCCACCCGCACACCGTCCCGAGGTCTCCAGTTTCGAGTACAGCTTCTTTGGAAGAAGAGAGCCATGCAGAAGCCAGTTCCTCCCAGACACCATCCGGTGAATGTGATGAGGCCCTACTGATCTTCACCATCAGACGAGAAATTAAGAGAGCCAGAGCAGCACCTAAAGAGGCCTGGAAGAGTCCAGTTTTGGCAAAGAACATGACAAAAAAGCCTATTAGATCCCACTCAGTCACTCCTTTGGACCTGGAGGCTGCAGGCACGCACATCAGTAGGCATGCGAGACTTCAGAACCGGCCCTCCTACAATTCCAGGGGAGATTCTGCCCCACTGGGTAAGGATTACTTTGTGGTCCTTGCTTTTTCTTTTTTTTTTTTTTTAATTAATTAGCTTATTTTAGAGAGAGGCAGAAATAGCACAAGTGGGAGGAGCAGAGAGAGAGAATCTCAAGTAGACTCCACACTGAGCGCAGAGCCCGATGTGACCTTGAGATCATGACCGCAGTTGAAACCAAGAGTCAGATGCTTAACCAACTACCACCCAGGTGCCCTGACTTTGTGGTTCTTAATTCTTTCTCTCTTCAGTTGGTCACACTTTGTTTTTAGCTTCATGTAAACAGTAAAATTACTGACTCAATGGCAGATCCTGTTCTAGAAGGTTCTATAAGAGCTGTATCAGTCATTCTCGAATGGAAGTCTACTTGTTGCCAAGTTACTGTATTGGAGAAGAGAACAAGTGTGATTTGATGACAAGTAATGTGATGATTCAGGTATTGCACCAGAAAATAATGATAATGACAGTTATTGCTCACATATCAGTCCAGCCCTCATTTAATTAGCTCTCACCATGGGCCATACACTGTGCTGAGCATTTCACATTATTTCCTGAAACCCTCCCATAATACCTTTAGGCAGGTCATGTCATTATCCCCATTTTACAGGTAAGAAAACTGTAAATTCATAGCACAGGATAACGTATATGATGACAAAGTGTCTCAAAATTGCTCATAGGAGGAATGAGTAAAAATAAGGAAATGGACCAGAAGGAATGAGCTTTGAAACCAAGGACACCTAGGCTCAAATCTACCTTCTCCCGTTTCTGTTCTGTAGCCATGATCAGTCTTGTACATTTTCTTTGAGCTCAATATTTTCATCTGCAAACTAACAACAATTACTGCTTTGAAGGGATGTGGTAATTAGAGGATTGATGTAAATGAACTTCATTGAACACAGCAGGGACCAAACAGGAATGGGGTGATGGTGGTGGTGTTTATGGTGCTGTTGTTCAGACTGGAGGTAAGAAAATGTGAGGGAACAGTTGATATTCCAGATGCTCTAGAACTGTCATGTAGAAGGATGAGATTAATTTTACATAACTTTTTTTTTTGGAAACTTTTTTGGGTAGATTTCACTTCATAGGTTTATGAAGTTTGTTGGAATGGACCAACAGAAGAAAGAGACAGATTTTTACTCAATACAAAGGAGAATTTTCTTTGAACTAGAGGATAATGTCCTGTTTGGACTAGAAGTGGCAAAGGAGGGTCTGGTAGACCCTCATTCAGAAAGACACTCATTCAGAGATCACTTCATTCTAGGAAGCTGGGCTTGAGGATGGGATGCTGAGGGTGCTGGTTCATCAACTTTTTTTTTTTTTTTTTTTTTTGTCTTACTATGTGTAACGCGATGTGCTAAAATCTGGACATACATCTTCAGTTTTGATCCATATGGCCATCCTCTGAGACAGGAATTGCTATTTTCTCATGCTTTAGATGCAGAATCTGAAGGTCAGGGAGATTCTGTAACTTTAGGGCTAGAGCCAGGATTCAAGCTCTCTGTTTCGACTCCAGGTCAGAGTATACCGATACTGATTTCAAACATGATGATAACAGCTCTTGGGTATTGAGCACTTACTATTTACTGGATGTTCTACTTTTAGCATGGTCCTCTCTCAGACACTTAACTAGTTTGCTTTTTCACTTCCTTCAAGTCTTTATTGAAATTGTTACTTATGTGTGCATTATTTTTCTACTTTGGATTTATTACCAGCTGACACTCCCTCCGTTCTTCATTTGCTTCTTTAGTCATCCACTTTCCCATCCCCAACCCCTTTCCCCAAAACAAGAATGTAAGCTCTTGTAAGTGCAAGGATATTGCCTGTTTTATGCTGCTCTGGATTTCCAGTGTCTAGAATACTGGCAGATATATAACAGACAAATTTTAATGAATGAATAAATGAACGAACAAACTTAATCCTATTAGTGACCTTGTGAAGTAGGTAATACAATCCTCATGGTTCAGGTAAGGACAAAGAGGCTTAGGCCAGGTGATGGGCCAGGATTTGAATCTACGATGGTCTGACACCAAAGCCTTGTTGATTCCATTACATCACAATCCCTAAGAGAGTTACAAAATGCATCATTACCGAATTGCATTCAGGGAAGGAATTCCTATTCTTTGTTTACGACAGAAACCTGACCTGTCTTAACCTGTCTAGGTTTTATTCTGTTGCTCCAAATTCCAGAACCACATCCATGTTCTCTTATGGAATTCCCTTGCACTGATTATTGAGAGCAATGAATTGGTCATCTGCCATGGCTGCAAATCCAAATCAGCAAATATCTATCAAGCATCTAGTTTTCAGAAAGTAGTGTGTCTGGCATTCTGAAAGCTCTTACTTAATGGAGATATTGAAATGCCATTCCACTTTTATTTCCAGGAAATAATTCTTATACTGAAAAATCAAAGTCACTAAAAGTTTTCCAGTGTTTGCTTTGGGTATGATGAGTATGTAGTGAGAGATGCCTGATACATACCAGGCACAGTATGTAATGAGCTAATTGAATTGCCTAGATATAGACTGGCTGTTTGACACAGGTACCATACATTTTTAATTTCATGCATATTTTTTTAAAGGTGAATGCTCCTGTAGGTTGCTCCAAATATCCTATATATTTACATGCTATTCAAAGCCCTTTAAAACTTGTGCAAAGTGATTTAAAGCACATACATTGTCTTAATTTACTACGGAAGAATTAGACTTTATGTAGGTCAATGGGTAGAATTTCTCGGGGAAAATCTATGTATAAGGAAATTATATATATATGTACATATACATATATATATACACACAGGTACTATATATATATTCTTTAACAGTATTGACTGTATTGTAAAAATCCTCAGCTTTGACATAAAAATTATTCGACTGGGCAATTAAAGAAAAAGGACAAATTAGTTATTAGTATTAGTGTGTATGTATGTGTTGTATAGGTCTGGACCATATTAACTCCCTGATTGTTTTAATTTTCAGCTGGTTGAAACTTCTAATAAAACTTACAGAATATTGCCTCTTGGGTGTTTAAATTATCAGTTGGAAGTCTACATGGGCTGTGGATCTGTTTGCTTTGCCCGCTCTCTAATTCCACTAAATTTTCCACTCAAACTTTTCCCTCATTTAGAATTTGTGGTCCTATTTTCGTCACCAATTCTGTTTCCCTCCTCTCTTGAGCTGTTTTGAACAGCTTTCCTTGAAATAAAAAGTGTTATGAGGAGTCTGTAAAAATGATTTTTTTTTTTTTGGAGGGGGTGCTTTTAAACAACAGGAAAGGAATAGATATCATTTTATTTGCTTAAGGCAATGCCGGGGAAGCATGCAAAGAGAATGTTTGGGGCCTCTCTCTCTCTTTCTCTCAGCACGTTGCAAATGTTGATTTCTTCAACATCCAGTTATCAGCAGAGATTTTCTGAAAGTCGCGGCAGGGCGGCAGGGCGGGTGAATTCCGCACACTTCAGGGCCACTCCTCCCTTGTCTGTCTTCCAGGTCCCGCTGCGAGGCCTTCCACCGCCATCGGCCTCTGCAGGAAAAGCCAGACCCCCTCGGCTTCGTCGGGTGTTTCCCGGAGTTCCTCGGAGCTGGAGATGGAGGACAAGAAGGCAGCCCCAGTAGGAGCTCAGGCGGACCCCCATCGTCAAAGCCGGCCCCGGGGCGCGCCCCTAAGTCCGGCTGGAGGAGGCGCAGTTGCCATGGCACCAGAGATGCTCCCCAAGCATCCTCATCCCCCGGAGAAAAGGGGGCCCAGGGCGGACGCCTCTCTTCACGGCAATCTGGCAGGAGCTCCCCTTCCTCTGCGGGCCGGTGCTCCCACCCATCTCCCCTCAAAGAAGTTAATCAAGGTTCGCTCTTCTCCCTCTGCCCGCCCACCCCAGCGTTTCCATACGGTTTGTTCACAGACCCCTCCTAGGCCGGGGGTGGGGGTGGGGGCCGGTGAATGCTCACTTACATTGACCGCTGCGAGGGAATTGTCCGCGGATGCTGCCCATCTTCAAATCAATGCCTGCCCAGAACAACAGAAAAGGCCTCAGATGTACTGGTTTCCACAGAACCATTGTTAGGCTTTTGTGAAGCAGTTTTGAACCTAATAAATAATGTCAAAAGTCTCTATCGCAGCCAAAAATGTTCCTTTTGAAGCATTTCTAATAGTATTTTTGTTCTGCGGTGTCTCCCAGTGTCACAAAGAATTTGTGCCTCACAATGGGGATGGGGTACATCGCGTGCCACTTTGCAATGTGCCCGCAGGGATTGGACCCCTCTTTGTTTTGCTCTCACAGGTAAACGGTTTCATTTGCCAACTTGAGCTTTGGTTTAAGGATGTTTTCTAAGGGCCTTTTGAGTCTCTAAACAGAGGTTTGGAAAACATAATTGAATGTCTGTAATTTAATAGTTAACATGAAATTTGATTACTCCTGATGTGCCTAGGGGAATTCTTCAGACTGTATTAGAGTTTTTATGTCAGAGACCTGAAGCTGGATCCTCCTTTGAGGTCCTAAACACTTGGAACCCAGTTTAATGCAAAAAGAGATACTGAGTTTTCTCTTTTGGAAAAACAACAACAACAACAAACACCACTGGAGAGCCTTAGGCAATATTCTATCAAATTGGTCATTTTGGGCAATATTTTTTACTTCAGTAAACATAGTTTCAACGGCAGCCTTTTCCATGATTTAATGCAGAGACTAACTTTATCACATGAGTTTATGTTTTTTTAATGTAGTATTCTTTTTTTCAGCATTGAAAGAGAAGCACAAATTAATGAGACCAATACATCCATGTGTAGTTTTACACTCAAGTTCCTTGCATTTTTTCCCCCAGGCTTGAATTCAGAGAGTCTCACAAGTGGAGTTTATAATTCCTACTGCATTTTCTGCTGTTCAGTTCAAATTAATGTATAGAATATGCCCATATTCAAGACTTATCAAGTCTACAAGTCCAAATTTAAGTCTTAAAGTTTTAATAGGAATGAAATGTTACAGTTAGTAACTGCTTAATATTTAGAAGTCTGTTTAGCCCTTTGAAGATGATTTGATTTCTTAGCATTCTCTAGGGGGTAATGTATTAAAAAAAAAAAAAAAAAGATACTGAAGCTTTAGAGCATTCCTTCTTCCAGACAATGATTTATAATAAATGTTATTTTTTTTTAAAGATTTTATTTTTATTTATTTGACAGACGGAGATCACAAGTAGACAGAGAAGCAGGCAGAGAGAGAGGAGGAAGCAGGCTCCCTGTTGATCAGAGAGCCCGACAGAGAAGCAGGCAGAAAGAGAGGAGGAAGCAGGCTCCCTGCTGAGCAGAGAGCCCGACGTGGGGCTCGATCCCAGGACTCTGGGATCATGATCTGAGCCGAAGGCAGAGGCTTTAACCCACTGAGCCACCCAGGCGCCCCAAAATATGTTATTTTTTATTAGTTATTTATTAACACGATTTTATTGTAAGAGAGCAAACAGGTTATCAGTGATGGTTGCTATAGTTCCTTGAGGGGATAGTGGCATCCGCTCACTGGAATGCAGATGACAATCCTAAATTCAACTTCATGCCATTTGGTTGGAAAGAAATGTGTGGATAAACTCATGGCTTTATGTGAAATTTTGATTCTGGGATATTTTAATTTGTTATATAATTATGAGTTTAGGACAACTGATGTTTTTTCAGATAAAGAAACTATTGCTTTGCTTGAAGTGATTCTAAAACAACTAACCAGAAATCTGTAATGGTCAATTGTAGCAGTAGGAAGTGTTTTTAACACAGTAAATATATTCTTTCATCTGTGGAAGTACAAAATAGTGAATTTACTAAAAATACAATAGAGAAGAAACAATTCTATTCATAATTGAGAAAGGGGATACAAGCAAAAGATGTGAAATATGTGATATACCATATTTTATCTTTTTAAAAATTCGTTTTTTGGTAAGAGAGAGCAGGGGTGAGGGGTGGGCAGGGACAGAGGGATAGAGAATCTTAAGCAGGCTCCAGCACAGTGTGGAGCCCAACGTGGGCCTTGAGATCATGACCTGAGCTGAAATCAAGAGTCAGATGCTTAACCCACCCAGGCACCCTGATATACTGTATTTTAAAGCAGTTTCCCAAAGTGTGTTCCACGTGTATCTATCTATCTATCACCTATCATCTATCTATATTAAAAAATAGCACCTGTCAATATCTTGCAATACTAGTGTCCTGTGGAACACATATGAGAAAACTTTGCTTCAACTCTATTCTAAATATACCAGAATTCATATAAACAGGTAGGGTTCAAAGTAAGGATTTCTTTTCAAAGGTAGTGAAGAAAGAATCAGAGCTAAAGAAAGCAACCCTTATTAAATACCTCCAGGGCCCCATTATTCTTTGGAGGAATATAACTAGCTGTTATGGTTATTTTTTCTCATTTTGGCTGCACATGATTGGGAGAAGGTTAGTCAATCCAGCCATGATCATGTTTTGATAGTGATAGATGAGGAGCATTTCCATTGTGACTGTTAGAGTCATGGGCTATGAGCATTCAAGTTCTTCTGAATGACAACTACTTTTGTATTAGAATTTATACACAAACACACCAATATAAATGTAGTTAATCTTTTCCAATGCAATTATTTCTGAAAACAATGCTGAATTAAACAGCCATAATTGAGGACGAATCAATTTTAGGATACAAATTATATGTATTTACTTATAGTACTGTCACTGAGGAATAGAATAAGGTCCTATGGTATAAAATAATTGTTACTAAGATTCTGATTTATAGCTTGCCTGTATTTCTTCAGGGGTGTCTGATTCGACTTACGGTACATTTATTACACATATTGTCAGTGTCTTCTAAAGAAGAATCTAAAGAATATGCCAGTTTGCAAAAAAATGTTTTTCTGAAAGTCTCATTGGAAAATAGATATTGATCATTTTTTTTAAATTGGTGTGTTAAAGAAGCTAAGTGCTTAACACACTCTAGAAAGTGATATTTACAAATGAGGAATCCTTTTATAATATATAAAATAAATAATTATAATGATAGATAACATTTATTGAGTGTATATTATGTATTAGGGACTGTTCTAAGCATTTAGTAAATATGAATTCATTTAGTGACATGGTGGCTTTTTTTTTTTAGTACTATTACTACTGCCTATTTCACTGATGGAGGAAGCTTTACTTTAGCAGTTATAAGACACATATGTATGTGTGTATGTATATAGACACAAATACATATAAACTTTTAAAACTTTATTATTATATGTCCTACAATTTTATTTCATATATAAAGCTATCTTATTACATACTGTATTACTAAAGCTGACATATGTACATATATCTATGTGTGTGTATTCCACTTATACAGATAGCATCTATACATCTATAATATATAACACGCTATTGGTCCCTAAGTGAGGGAGCTATAGAAACTCTATTTATGTCCCTTTCCCCCTGACAGCAAGGTGCAGAGTGGGAGCTGCTAACTGTGGGTTGACGTCACTTAATATGTTAAAACTCTTTGAAGAGCTAAGTTGGGTCAGAGACTTATCAAATAGTTTTGTCTGACCCATCATCTCTGTGAACGAAGGTTCAGAAAATAAGGGAAGAGTGGATGGGTTTGAGGTCCATTAAAGATGACATCACTTTCTCAAGGCAGCGCTGGAGTTTGCTGACATCAGACTTTATGGAAGGGATGGGATGTCAGAAAGTGGGGAGCTAAGGAAGGTGTTGGGGTCCATCTAGATACAAAGAACCAAGAATTCATTCTAGTAAATGTGACCTGAACACAGTGTCCCTCCATCATTTGGCTGAAGTTTCATCACTGTGAAATTGCAATGACATCTTTTCTTCACTGCAAAGGTGAATTTGGGAATTAAAGCATTTTGAGAAGAGAACATGCAAATGCAAGTCATTCTTGTGTGACTAATATCAACAATAACTGCCATAAACATTATCTTTGGTTATGCAGGGCTACTTTAAGGACTTACCCAACGGCTGCTCACACTGACATAGGTATTCTTTCTGGTGACCATGCAATCTATCACGTCCCTCTCTGAGAAGCTTTTATATGCTAGTTCTTTACCTTCATCACAGCACTGTGGGGTAAGTCGTGGTATCTCATTTACAGATGAAATCGAAACACAGAAACAAAGCAATTTGTTGCAATGATGGCTCCAGCACAGATGCTTGCAGACATTCCACATTTAAAAAACAATGTACATTGGGGCGCTTGGGTGGCTCAGTGGGTTAAAGGCTCTGCCTTTGGCTCAGGGTCCTGGGATCGAGGTCCGCATCGGGCTCTTTGCTCAGCAGGGAGCCTGCTTTCTTTCTTCTCTCTCTGCCTGCCTCTCTGCCTACTTCTGATCTCTGTCTGTCAAATAAATAAATAAAATCTTAAAAAAAATGTACGTAGCTGAGAAATTAACAAATCATTCCATTTAGAATCTCCAATTTAGAAAAGTTCAGTTGAGAGCACAGAATGCCAATCAGCATTCTCTATCATCACATGCCATCTTTTGGTCCAACTTTCTATAAAAGTCTCAAACTACCCAGATAAGATGTGGAATAAGGCAAAGTTTTTGTGAACTAGAGATGAGATGTTAAGGATTTGAAGTCAAACAGGGACCCAGGAAAGAGCTGGTTGTTCGAAAAGACTTGACATTAAGAAAGATTCTCCAGTGTCCAGAAGGTGGGTGGCATCCTTCCCCCACAGTCCAAGGTCATTATGAAATGCAAGCCCCTACATCAGGACTTCAGTACAAGCCTGTCCCTATGTCTGGGCTTTTTCTCCTACCACTTCCTCCAGACTCATCACCCTGTGTTTTCCTACTTCTACGGGAATCAATCTGATTTTTAAGTCAGTGATACTGGGGTGAGTAATTGTAAAGTGTTTATTGGGTGCTTACTGTCCTAGGTAGTCCTATTTGAGAAGTGTGACTTCACTCAACTGCATTTATTGGGCATTCCCCAGGTGCCAGGCACTGGCCTTGGTATTGGGGATATTGACTAAAAAGTACAGAATTCTTTTCCTTGACAAGTTCTACCTGGTCTAAGACTCAGTTCTTTCATTCATTCATTCTATCAAATTTATTGAATACTCATGATATTCTTTATAACATAGTGGTGAAAGCCATTTTGGTGAAGTAAAACCTAAGGAGCGAGACATGAAATAATGACACGATGATGTTAAGGTCTATAGTCCTTTAATCATAGTTCAGAAATCCCAAATCTCAGAAGATTGAAAATTCTTTTATAATTCATTTGGCATCGGCTATGACCCAGACTGGAGTAAGGCAATTTATAGCTTTGTCTCAGTGTGAACAGTCATGTATTTTGATAAAGATACATTAATATATTTAATTATGTCCAAGGGTGTTACCTTGGACCCTAATGGATAGTGTTACATGAAACATAATTTTTGCACCATTACATAATACATAATTTATGCACTATCATATACAAAAACATTTAAATTCTCAAACTCAACCTGGGGGGTTTTGGAAAAAGGATTTTGAAGTTCTCTAACAAATAAATACAGTGGGAGCTGATAGAAGGGAGAAGTCAATCCAAGTTGGAGCTGTCACAGGCTCCCTGTGGCAAGATTTGGACTTGATTTTGAAGAATGGAGGATTTGAAAGAATAAGGTAATGAATGTGATGGTAAGTAATGATGGGAATGATGGAAATGATTGGAAGTTCCTTGTTGTTAAATAAGGAACATATACACTTTTATGGGGCCTGAACGTTATAAATTTTGAGGGGATCTTTTTAAGGAAAATAATGCAAAATTATGGATATTGTTAGATGGGCTGGGAAAGACATTTGCAGATGAAAAGCTCAGAAGCTTAAGTTATATTTATTTTTTTAGTAAATCCATCTTTGAGCAAGGCCAAAAACATAGATCATTTATTTTACAAAGTGAAATATACCTGTAGATTTATGAATAAATATGTATGTTGGTAATTGGAGGAGAAAAGAGTTGAGTTCTTGCAGGAGAAATGAGTGAATTTGTTTTCATCCTTTTGAATTGTTTGAGATTTTGAATATTGATAACCACAACACAACAGTTTTTTTTTTTAAATCTAAGCATAATATGTATGACCTTTGAAAAGTGGTTCAAAGAGGTTTTTTTAAAGAATGAATCCAATTATGATTGTATTTCAGAATGAATGGCCTTTCTTAATTTTCTCATGTTTGATTCTGTAGCTAGTCAACTTCTAAAGTGATAAGACTTGACAATCATAAATAATTTGATATACTTAAGTGGCAAACTCTTTAAAGGAGAGAAGAAGCCATATTTAATTTAAAATTTTCTTTTTAAATAGGCTAGTCATAGACTGCCTTTAGATTTCAGGGGATACACTTGAATTTAAAAAAATCTGTAGAGATGAATAATTCAAGATTAAAATGGAAATTTCAATTAGACTACCTAGCAATACTCTTTTCTAAAATTATGCACATTGATTTCTATTTAATCATAAAAATAATACTGATAGTTAATGTTTTGTGAGTACTTATTATGGGCCAAGTACTGTTCTGATTTCTTTGCCACAGTGTATCCTCACCCTTCTTTCTTTTTTATATCTTTCATTTTGTTTTTGCCCTGAAGCTCTGACTGTCATTCTTGCTTGGCTTCTTTTATTTATTTTTAATAGGTTTAATAAGGTATAATTCATATATCCTACAAGTCCTCTTTACAGTGTACCCTTTGCTGTTTTTTTTTTCTTTTTAGTATTTTCACAGATCTGTGCAACCATCTTCACAAATAGTTTTGCATTTCTATCAGCTCACATAGAAACTCTATATCCTTAACTATTATCTTCTCCCCTCCTGGCTCTAAACGATCACTAATCTCCTTTATGCTCCTACACAGTTCTCTATTCAGGGAATTCAATATGAATAGGATTATATAATATGTGGCATTTTGTGGCTGGCTTTTTTCATTTTATGTAATTTGTCAAGATTCATCCATATGGTAGCAAGTGTCGCATTCATTCCTGTTCATGACCAAACAATATTTCATCGTGTGCCTAGACCATACTTTGTTTCTGCGTTCATCAGTTGATGGACATTGGGTTTATTCCCACTTCTTGGTTATCCTGGATGATGCTGCTATAAACAGTTGTTTGGGAGTTTTGGGGTAGGCATATGTTTTCATTCCTCCTGGAGGCAGTCTCTGCATTAGTCCTCCCGTACTCCCATGGTTTACTGTGGTTTCCTTTCCCACAGGTGGAAACAGAGTTCCGAGGTTAGAGCACCTGTCCCAAGTCACGTGACTTGCTCAAGGCGGAGCCAGGCCACAAACGTCGTTCTTCTCTCTAGACCAGCTCCTCTCAGAAGGGTTTCTAGGCTCTCCTTTTCAGGACGTCTAAGAAATTGTACAAAAGTAATACTGCCCTTTAAATACATTCACCCTCTACCATTTACCTGTCATCTGACTAAATGCTACACTCGTCTCCTAAAGTGCATCCAGAAGATAACATTTTTACAAACGTTATAGCCTGCAGGGAATTAGCACCCCTTGCACATTTTACATCATTTTAAAAACGAATAATTACGTTTTCCCCACTTTGCCCCAAATGACATATGTTTCTAATAGGCAACGTGGCAAGAGGTTCGAAATGGCAAAGACCATCCCGAAACTGTCTATTAACGCATCCCCCCACCCCCGCCAATTTTTCTTTGGGATGAAGTCAGTATTGCGTGTTAGTTCTTCCTTCCCACACCTCCTCTAGGTTAGAGTTGAATTCTTTGAGATCGCGATTTTTTTTGTGTGCGACTTTAACAATATTCTCTTCACATGTCCTTGCATAAGCCCAACAATTGCTTGTTGACCCATTTTAACCTCTTTTGAGCGTCATCTTCAAAGTGTAACTGTCCTTGACAATGAAAGAGACCTTCCTATTGTCTGGTCCTTCCAGGCAATCTTTAGCACGGAGCTAAATGGCTTTCAGATGGAGGAGTTGGCCAGAGGAAGGAGACAAAGTAAGCTGTTGTTCCTGAGTGACTTTGCTTAAGTTTCCCTTTTCTCTCTTAGAATGGTGCCTTTCTATAGAAGATGACAGACGTTTTGACAGGTGCAATATGCTTTGAACTGTTGTGTCCGATAATTCTTTTGTCTTGGTTTTTCCCAGCAGAGTGGTACATCTTAGGATGCTGATATGCATATTGTTTGCTTTTCATTTAGTGTGGTGAAGCCTTCCTTCTCGCTTTCCCTCCTCTTCAGTCTTGAGGCCCTTTGCACGCATGTCACTAACCCAGACGGGAAGGCAGGCACTGGTGCAGGAACATTTCCCCAAACCTCCCCCCACTTTTTTTTTTTTTTTCTCAAAATGGAAATCGCTTCTCACATAGTTTTTGCATTATTGTTTAAAAAAATAAAGAAAAGAAAAAGAAATTACTTAGAAAAGGACAAAACACAGTGACACATCAGATGCAATGGCCGGCAGAGCTAAAACCCTAATAATAATAATACCTAAAACATATTGAAACCCTTCTTGTGTCAGATCTTATGCTAAGACCTTGACATGACTTGTCTATTGTGGAAAAAGTGGAAATTATCTATGACCTAATAACCCAATGACAACCATTGTTTACATTTTGGAGTATATCCTTTCATACATTTTTCTTTGCATATTATATTTTGCACTTTCTTGGGAAAAATGAACCACACTGAACACGCTGTTCTTTACACTGATTTTTTTCCCTATCACAATGAATGTGCATATCTTTGTCAAATTAACAAATAGTTTATATCATGCCATGTTAAATGTCTACATAGAATTTTTTTGTACCATCATAATTTAATTAACCAATTCATTGTGTTAGAGCATTTTTGGTACTTCCAAGTTTCACTATTGCAGATATTTTTTATGATTAATATGATGAATATATCTTGTATATTCTTAAATGTACTTTTCTGATTATTTTTATAATGTAAATTCCTAAGAGTGGAATTGCTGGTGAAAATGCATGCAAGATTTAACTTTTGATTATCTTTTGCCCCTTTCCAGAAAGATTCCTAAGTATTTCATCTGACATGCTCTCTGACTTCTAGAACTTAAAAAAGAGGTGATGTTACAAAAGAGTTAGCCTAAACAAAAATAGACACCAAGGATCCTGAATTAATCATTATGCCTCTTCACCTTTTATCATGGTGAATTAGAGCTACACAGATTTTTCTGCCTTGGTATAACAGGGAAAATTTTTATTTGACAAAATAGAGGACTTCTCTTATTTTAGGAACTAAAACTAAGAGCTTCCATGTATATAATGAAATAACACTAATTGTCCCATATCTAAACTGATATGGAAACAGAAACTTAACAGTGTCCTATTTGTTTCTCTGGATGTCCTTTTGTGTATTTTCATTAATTGTGGTCATTGCCTAGTACCTTGTCCCAAGTATGACTAAGAAGAACAGGCTGAACCAAGATAGAAGGGAATCATCAATAAATAAAATAAAATAAAATTAAATTAAATTAAAAAAAATTACCTGGTTCTCTATAATAAGTAATTTTACTTTTTGTTTTAATTCATATTTTTAATTTTAATTTTATTTTTTCATATTTTTTTGTGTTAAGAAAATTTTAGAATTGGTGGAAGAATGAACCTACAAGGAATTTGGACTTGAAGTATTGCTAACATTAGAAATAGAGAGATGTTGGGGTGCCTGCCTTGGGCTTGGGTCATGATCTCAGGGTCCTGGGATTGAGCCCCACATTGGGCTCTCTGCTCAGCAGGGAGCCTGCTTCCTCCTCTCTCTCTCTCTCTGCCTGCCTGTGTACCTGTGATCTCTGTCTGTCAAATAAATAAATAAAATCTTTAAAATAAAAAAAGAAAGAAATAGAGGGATGTTGAGATGTTTATGTATCTACTTTCAAAACCAGTTAAACATACTTACAAATAAAGTGCTTCCCTACAAGCAGTGTTGAACAGAAGTCAATGAAGAGCGAGATCTGTTACAAGTCTGACATAATGGCATCTGGTTTAGAAAATGCCTGAAAAATCAAAATACTGTGCTCTGTGGAAAATGATGAAGTATGGCATCTGTGGTTTGGACTGGAAAAAAAGAGACAAGATTAAATGTAAATATTATTGAAAATAATGAGAAAAATTACTTAGAATTTTCAAATAAGGACACATTAAATTGTGTAGTATGCTACATGTAATTTTTATTTCTAATTTGTTTTTCTTGTAAACTGTAAGACCAATTTACTCTCCTTACTTGGTGACTCCCCAGTCTCCACCCATTGGCCCCCACCTCTAGCTTTCTATTTTGTCTTACACTGTGGCTCGCTACAGTCTGAACTTAACAGTGGATATAAGAAATCGGCATAGGTTGTGAATTCTGCTAAGTGGGAAGAGTTACAGAGTCACTTCTGCTTTAGTTGAAGCAGCAGGACACTGGCAGTTTGGCAGGCCATGGGTCACGTGATCTGCTGACCTCTATCTGGGCTCCGTGACTCTGCCTAGTAACAATTGATTAATGGTGTATGGTAACTCTGAGAACAGGTCTCATCCGTTCCCCTGAGTTTGAAGACTTCCTCATTATCAGGCCTTTCACTGCTGCCCTTAGGAAATTTTACTCACAAATTAGGTTGAACAAAGTCTTCTCAAAGAAAATTATTTTCGGTGTTTGGTCATCAGGGAGCAGAAGGCTTGATGGTCATTTACTGCATTGACAAAGGGTGTGGGAGGCAAGTGGCGATTATAGGGCCCGGACACTGTTTGGGCCTCCTCCCTCTTTGCCCCGGGGCTGGGTTTTCAGAAGAGGCAGTGTAATGAAAACTCTCACTCGAGTGACAAGTTGGCCTCAAACTTTTTTGGAGTGGGGACAGAATATCTGATTTTCGTGCTGGCATAGAGGTTATGTACACATTTATTTATTAAGCTTTAGTATCCAATAGCCATCTGGATTTGTGACAGGCACTGCTAATTGTCTACCCAATACTCATTCTTTGCTTCTTAGTAACAGAACCCTGGTTTTGTTTAGGGCAACAATATGCTAGGTTCAAAATACTCTCATCTCCATACTTCCTGGTAGCTAGAGTCATTGTGTTAACCTGTTCTGGTCGACAAGTTATAAACAGAATTCTACTGAAAAAGCTGCCATTTTCCTGATACAAGGAACACACACAGTTGGCATGTCCTTTGTCCCTTACTTTTCTCCTTCCTGCTTCATGACAAATGCAATACCCAGAGAGGGAGCAGCCATCTCCTGACCCTGAGGACAACAGCCATAGGCAGAGGATGGTACAGCTGGTAGCTAGAAGGAAACTGAGCTGAGGGATGAGCCCTGAATTCTCTGGATTTCATCTTGTGTAAGCAAGATTAAACCATTTGGTTAACCCACTGAGGTCTGGTGTCTATTATATACAATTGAATATGTTCAAATCTCAGCCTATCATTTTGCACTTGGGTGATGCTCTCTGGACCTCGGTTTCCTTCATCTACCAGGTGGGGTTGGCAATAGCTGTCCCTACCTCAGACAGTCGTCATGAGGGTTCAATGAAACAGATAATGTGTGTCAAAGTCTTAGCAGAATATCTGACACGTGGAAGGTACTAATTGTGTATTAGCTATTATTATTATTGCTAAGGATTTAGCACGGGTGGCCATTATCTCTGATGTGCCACTGTGTTTTGTCTCTCTCGATATTCAAGTTTATCTCATCTTTTTAGACTCCAAAAGATGATCAGGTATTTACGTTATTTACATTGAGCTAGCATTTACTTCATCATCACATGATTCACTTCTCATCTATTGTATATGTGCCCAGTCCATGGACAAACTGCCGAATCACAAAGTCAAATATGAACTATTAGGCATAATTGGATTATGATTTTTTAAGATTCAAAATCAATTAACATATAGTGTTTTATTAGTTTTTTTCGGAGGTAGAATTCAGTAACTCATCAGTTGCAAAAACACCCAGTGCTCATTACATCACATGCCCTCCTTAATGCTCATCATCCAGTTCCCCCATCCCCCCACCTCCCTCCCTTCCAGCAACCCTCAGTTTGTTTCCTGGAGTTAAGAGTCTCTTATGGTTTGTCTCCCTCTCTGTTTTCATCTTATTTTATTTTTCCTTCACTTCCCCTATATTCTTCTGTTTTGTATCTTAAATTCCATATGTGAGTGAAATCATATGATATTTGTCTTTCTCTGATTGACTTATTTTGCTTAGCATAATACCCTCTAGTGCCATCTATGTCATTGCAAGTGGCAATGTTTCATTCTTTTAGATGGCTGAGTAATATTCCATTGTGTGTGTGTGTGTGTGTGTGTGTGTGTGTGTGTGTGTGTATGTGTGTGTGTGTATCACCTCTTCTTTATCCCTTCATCAGTCAATGACATGATCTGCGTGGCTGTTTCTATTTCCAGAGGGACAAAGAAATTGGACTTTTTAAAGGGAAAACAAGTCATGATTTGAACCCAGATCACCTACTGAATATTAAATTAGAGATTCCCCTTTGTTACCAGGGGCAAGGAATCAAAAGTTCGGCTTGTGACCAAACATACATGATAGATTTGGAAGTCTTGCAAGCAAGTTATGTCTATCAGACTTTTGTGCCATTCAACTAACCAAAGAAACTTTGGAATTCTGTATTGTCAACAATCAGAATACTTTTATTTAGTAACTCTTCTATGCCAGGATGGAGGGATAAAAGTATGTCAGATTGACAGCAATCCATTCCACAGATAATTTGTGTCTGTTTTAGGTATTTTTTTTCTCTCTTACCCTTGAAGTGCATTTTCGTAACAATTTTTTTTTTTTTAAACATAAGCTTCGGGAGGTCTGATTTCTAATTTAAATTCCGTATTACCCTAAATTATTTCACTTCTCTGGGCCCTGGTTTTCTTATTTGGATAATGAGAAGAACTTTCAGAGCTAATGGTCTATGATTCTATGCTTTTTCCAACTTTGCCAAACTCCCTCAACTGTACCTATCACATCTTGGTTTACCTACTTTCAATATTGTCCTTCCTTTTCACTATCCCATAGAATGCCTTAACTTACTCCAGTTCACTCCCGTACTCTGTGATCCATTCTTTTTTCTTTTTATATCAGACCTTAGAAAAGAGGGACAAACAGATCTAGAAGCTGAGAGATGTCTTAATTATAAGAAGAAACTACATGTTTTGCCTCTTTATTTGCAAAGTCATAGAAATGGTAATATTGATGATGATGGGGCCACTTTGGTAGCTCAGTCCGTTAAGTGTTTGACTTTTGTTTCAGTTCAGGTCATGATCTCAGGGTCCTGGGATTGAGCCCCGATTTGGACTTCATACTCAGTGGGGAGTCTGCTTCTTCCTCTATCCTTACCCCACTCTCTTTCTCTTGGATAAATAAATAAATCTTTTATTTTATTTATTTATCTGAGAGAGAGAGAGAGAGAGAGATTGAGTGTGGGAAGGGCAATGGGAGAGAGAAAGAAGCAGACTCCCCACTGAGCAGGGAGCCCAATATGGGGCTCAATCCTAGGACCCTGAGATCATGACTTGAGCTGAAGGCAGACACTTAACCAACTGAGCCACCCAGGTGTCCCAAATAAATAAATCTTAAAAAAAAAAAACTGATGATGATAGCTAAAGTGCATTGATTACTTAGTATGTGCTAGTCTATGCTAAAGCATTTTATACATACCTCTGGCCACTGAAGTATCAAAAAAAATCTATTGGGCTTCTCAGGAAAGACCTACTCATTATTGTTAATGGAGAGGCACATGAGAAGTTCCAGTTCAGAGCAGCAGCAGCCATTTCTACACTGGGAAGGCAGGTCAAGAGAGTTCTAGAGATGCTGGATAATATCCCTGTGATTGCTAAACAGTGAATGGAAAACCCACCTCCAGACTTCTTGTCAACAGAATAGCAAATATTTACATGATTTAAGTCAGATTTTCTGCCCCTTGTAAGCAAAAGCATTCCAACTGATATAAATGATTACGTGCCAGGCAGTGCTAAGCTTTCTATACCTTATTTAATCTCACAGCAATTCTAAGAGGAAGGTACTCTCACTTCCTCAATTTTGCAGGCAAGGAAACAGATTGAAAGAGCTCATGCATCAGACCCAAATCACAGACCGTTAGTGGCTTTGTGGTGTTCCCATCAGGCCCTGAGCCACATGTGGTCAGAGAGCATCAGTCACTCCTCCTTGTACTTCTAGGTGGCAGGTGGATCTCCAGAAAGCCAGTGGACTACTGAATGAATGCTCTATTTTTCATGTCTAGTTCACTCTACCATTTTTTTTTTTTTAATATTTGTCTCGGGCCGATATAAGGTCATGGTCAAGGGATGATACTTGTGAACAAACCCTTCTGTTTCCAAGCAGGCACAGTAGAATAAAAAAATAAGAATTACAAATAATTCCTTATATCTATTGTAGCATTGAAATTTTGTAAATGTGAGAAGCCCTTGTCATGTCACTTAATGTTCTTGGGGGACAGCTTTGATTAGGAACACTCAGGTGTCAAGATTCAGGAGAATTTCATAAATTCTGCCACAAGTCTTTGATGATACTCTGCGGCTCAAAAGCTCTCCTCATCCCCAAATTTACCTAAATGGTATCTTAGATGAAGCTAGCACAAAGTTTTCAGGCTAACTTTTTTTTCCCCTCTCTCCTAATTAGAATGGACTTTTAACAAAATATGTATTGCATTTGAAAATACTTGCAAGTTACTTATTCTCTCTCCATCTTGGTTTTCTGGAACTGAAAGAAGACAAACTATTTACAAGCTTGTTCATTCATTCTGTCATTCACAAAACATTTATTGAGCAGCTACTACATGTCAAGGAAGGTGATAGGTACCTGAAACAGACTGGTATGGAAAGAAAACATTACCTTTCTCCTTAAATGTGAATAGAACCAAGTAATAGCACATAGAATCAAGAAGTAGCACAGATGGCCTGCATGAATGTCTGGGTGATATGTGATATTCAGCACCTGACCAGATGGCTTTCAAATTCAAATCTATGAAAACGAAAAGTAAAATGAAAATGGTTTGGCCTAACTTTTTCTTCTTTCCTGGTAAATATAAAAGACAAAAATTATGGTTATGAGATTTATTAGTGTAATTATAAGTAGTAGCTTGCTCTTGAAAAAGGATCTTGCATAGAAATATATTTGGTTTTTCAACAAACACGACCTTAAGTATGTTACATAAATGAGTTGATACGGTGTTGATACATTTTAAGACTCCTGGTGAAAGGTAACACTGAATTCAAGTCAAATCTTGGACAAGTGGTGATGTTCATCAAAGTCGGAGGGAGTCTCCAAAGTGGGAGCTGGCTCTGGTGGTCGGGAGGAAAGCCATTTCCTCATTTGCTGATACCAAATCAGAAGAAGAATAGAACCAACTTCCTGAAAGACCATTTTTCCCATGTGTGCAGAGGGTGGGTACACTTTGGAAGGATCCATGGCACAGCTAAAGAAGGGCCTTGCCAGTTAACCATTACTGATCCAGTGCAAGCCTTCTAGAATTCTGATGAGAATCCCCCCTTTGTTGGTTGCAGTTGATGGGATGCTTGGTTAAGCTGTGCGGGCCTCTCCAAGCTCTACTGCTTAGAGCCAAGCCCTCAACTGAGGGATGTGACTAGGCTTTACAGCTTTGTTTGAGTCAGAAGTACGAGGAAATCAGAGTCATGTCCTGATGTCCTTTCTCTAATATTAGATGACATTTTCAAAGAAAAAAATGTCTAAACTGGAAAACCATTTTATATTACCCATCCCACTGGTATTGCCCTAGAGAATTCCAGCTCCCAATGTACAATTTTCTGCCTTTGGAGACGAAGGCTAGTGGTACTGACACTGCAATTTAATACATTTTTTCTATAGCAACACTTCAGCCAATGTTTTTGTAATTTACCCTTAGTTTCACGACTCCTTAGAACTATATTCTGAAGATGAGAACAGAGTACTTTAACATACAAATTAATAGTTTTTCATAAAACTAAGTGGTCCTATAAGATATTTTTGCTCTCCTGAAAAAAATTGTTATTTATATTTTAACATTTTAATTTTTGAATGATTTGTTAAATTCTCTCACCACCTCTGCCCAAGAAAAAAAAATCTTGCTGGAATTTTGATTGCAACTTTTTTTGGTACATTGAGCAATTTTGAGAAAGAAATTTACTTTAAAAAATGTTGTCAACATATCCATGAAAATGATTTATTTTCCAATTTATTCAGATCTTTGTTGTATCCCTTAATAGAGTTAAAAATTGTCCTATTCAGGGTCAGATGTGCTTATTTATCAGTGGTACTCAAGTGCGGTCCAGAAGCTCCTAGGGATCCCTGAGACCCTCTCAAGGAGCCTGCAAGATCAAAATAATTTTCAGAATTATATTAAGAAGTTATTTATTTTTTAGTCTCATTTTCCAGAAGCTAAATGACATGTGATATAATAGACTGAATACAGAAGCAGAATTGACAATTAGCCAAATGTTAGAGATTTCCAAAAATTCCAATGCCATTCTTACTAATTTTTTGGAAACACAGCTATTTTTCATTTAATAATATTACTCATGTTATATGTAATAACTTTATTATAATTCTTAATATTTAATTTAAATTTATCATTGTTAGTGTTAGGGTCTGCAGTAACTTCCCAGTGTGTAAATGGGTCCTAAAATTTAAAAATTAGAAAACGTCTATCTCAGATTACAGTTTGTTGCTGTTGCAAGTGGTATTTTATTTCCTATTACATTTGCTAGTTGGTTATTGCTATTAACATTTAAAAAATAAACTTTATGTTTTAGAATAGTTATGGATTTCCAGAAAAGTTAAGCAGATAGTACAGAACACCCAGTTTTTCCTATCATTGGCATCTTACATTAGTCTGGCGTGTTTCATACAAGTAATACACTGAAATTAATATATCATTATTAGCTAAAGTCTGCACTTTATCCAGATCCCCTTAATTTTTACCCAGAGCCATTTTTTCTCTTCCAGGATTCTCTCCAGGATACCAACTACATTTAGTGGTGATTCCTCCTTAGGGTTCCTGTTGGCCGTGACAACTTATTAGACTCTATTTTTGATGACTTTGACAAACTGGTTAGGCATTTCATAGAATTTCCCTCAATTAGGATTTGACTGATGTTTGCCTTATGATTAGGCTGGGGTTGTGGGTTTTGTGAAGAAGATAATAGAAGTCCCAACATGACTTAGTCTTGATGTTAACCTTGATCACTCAGCTGAGGTGGTAGTTGTTGGGTTCCTTCCCTGTAAAGTCATTCTTTATATTCCCTTTTTATGGTCCTCTTTGGAAGGAAGTCACTATGGGCAGCCCAAACATAAGAGATAAGGAATTAGGGTCCATTTCTTTGAGAGATGAGTATTGTTTGCAAATTTTTGCTGATTTAAGTTATTGATGCTTTGGCTGATTTTTGTATTCAGGAAACTCCTTGAATGTTATTGTTCTAATAGTTTTTTTTGCATTTCTTGGGTTTTTATTGTAAATCGTCATGAAAATTTTGTCTTTTCTCTTTCACTCCTTATATCTAATTTAGAAGATGTTTCATGTTGAAACACTCCTTTAGGACTGTATTGGTCAGCTTTAATTAAGTTATGACATGATAACATTCCCATATCTCGAGATTTACAAAATCAAGATTGATTTCTTATTTATTTATTTAAGATTTTATTTATTTATTTGACAGACAAAGATCACCAGCAGGCAGAGAGGCAGGCAGAGAGAGAGGGGGAAGCAGGTTCCCCGCTGAGCAGAGAGCCAGACGAGGGGCTCGATCCCAGGACCCTGGGATCATGACCGGAGCCAAAGGCAGAGGCTTTAACCCACTGAGCCACCCAGGCGTCCCAGGTTTGACTTCTTGATCTTATTTACCCTTCAGTAGCAAGTTGGTTGCAGTTGGCTGCAACTCTGTCTCCCTTCTTCAGTGACTCAAGTGGAAGAAGCAGCTCCTATCAGAAATAGCCTTCTAGGGGCTCCTGGGTGACTCAGTTAAGCATCTGCCTTTGGCTCAGGTCATGATCTTGAGGTCCTGGTATCAAGCCCCACGTCAGGCTCCCTGCTCGACAGGAAGTCTGCTTCTCCTTCTGCCTCTGCCCTGTTGGTGCTCTTTCTCTCTCAAATAGGTAAATAAAATCTTTAAAAAAGAGAAAGAGAGAGAGAGAGAGAGAGAAAGGAAGAGACTTCTACTGGAAAAAGGAAAGGAGCAATGGCTGAAGTAACTCTTAAAGCTTCTTCTTTTTTTTTTTTTTAAAGATTTTATTTATTTGACAGAGAGAAATCACAAGTAGGCAGAGAGGCAGGCAGAGAGAGAGAGGAAGCTGGCTCCCCGCGGAGCAGAGAGCCCGATACGGGACTTGATCCCAGGACCCTGGGATCATGACCCGAGCCGAAGGCAGAGGCTTTAACCCACTGAGTCACCCAGGTGCCCCACTCTTAAAGCTTCTTTTTGGATGTGGCCTGGCCAAACTTGGTGACAATGGAGTAGGAAGTCCACTCTGCTAAGGGAAGGATCCCAGGATACAGCTCACTAGAAATGAGCCTGGTAGAGAAGACAGGGAATAATTAGAAAGGGTATTATGATCTTCCACAAATGCTACGAGTAATAACAATGAAAAGAGAAGTCATACTTTCTTTTTCTAACATTAAAGGAAAGGAGTGAAAAAAAATTTTTTTAATTACGTGTAATTCTTGCTTTATGTCTTTGGTAGGAAAGTAGCTTCTTTCCAGGCTACAGAAGTTCTTTCCTATTTGTTGTTTTAATTTAAAAAAAAAATTGATGTTGATATTGATAGTCATTAAAGTTTTTCCAGTATCTGTTGAGGTGAACATGTAATTTCCCCTTCGGTTCATTAACATGAATTAAACGGCATTTAAAAAATATCTATTTTGGGGTGCTTGGGTGGCTCAGTGGGTTAAATCCCAGGGTCCTGGGATTGAGCCCTGCATTGGGCTCTCTGCTCAGTGAAGAGCCTGCTTCCCCCTCTCTCTGTCTCTGCCTGCCTCTCTGCCTACTTGTGATCTCTGTCTGTCAAATAAATAAAATTTAAAAATCTTTAAAAAAAAAAAGATCTATTTTGCTTTTTGGGGAAAAAACGTGCTACTTGACTATGATACATTTTAAAATATTGGATTGGGCTTATCTAGCCAATATATTATTTGGGATTTTTGGGTCTATTCTATGAACTGAGTTTGTAAGTTTTTTTTTTTCCTTATATATCCTTACTGTGTTTTGGTATAACTCATAGCCTCATAAAATGAATTAGGCTGCTTTCCTTATTTTCCTGTGCTCTAGAAGAATTTATCTAAGATCAAGATTACTGGTTCTTTTAAAGATTAAGAGGGAAATGAGAGGTATAAACTTCCAGTTCTAAAATAAATAAGTCACAGGGATGAAAAGTACAGCACAGGGAATATAATCGATAATATTGTAATAATGTTGTCTGGTGACAGATGGTGACTACACTTACCATAATAAGCATTTTGTAATGTATATAATAATCAAATTATATGTTGTACACCTAAAACTAATATAATATTTTGTGTCAACTATACTTCAATAAAAAAATAAAGTTTGGCATAAAGTTATCTGAGATAGGGCTTTATTTTGGAAGGAAGAGAAAAGACCTTCTGCATATACTTTCATTGTTTTTAATAGATGGTGCATTCAAGGTTTCTGTTTCTTCTTGTGTCAATATTGGCTTTTTTACATTTTTTCCCAAAAACTGATGTGTTTAATATAGGTTTAAAAATTATTGATGTATGGTTATTCACAATATTCATTTATGGCATGAAAGGTAACTATTATATCCTTTTTTCCTAATTCTATCAATTTGTTTTCTTTGTTAATTAAATTATTTTCAATTTTCACAAAAATTTATTTTCAATAAAATTATTATCCCTAATGCTTGTAGATGAATTATCCCCAGAAATAAGGTTTTTCTTTTCAAGGGGTCAGCCATAGGAAAGTGGAGATGTAGGATATGCCAATAAAAATACAGAGTTGGGGGGCTCCTAGGTGGCTCAGTGGGTTAAAGCCTCTGCCTTCGGCTCGGGTCGTGATCCCAGGGTCCTGGGATAGAGCCCCACATTGGGCTTTCTGCTCTGCAGGGAGCCTACTTTTCCCCTCTCTCTCTCTGCCTTCCTCTCTGCCTACTTGTGATCTCTGTCTGTCAAATAAGTAAATAAAATCTTTTAAAAAAAAACACAGAGTTGGTGTTTAAGGATTAAAATTCAACTGAACTTAGGTAAGGCATTTACTTTAAGTTTTTTAAATAAACCATAGATGATGAAAAAGAATGATTTTTTTCCTCCAAAATTTATCTCTATTGTCGCAAAAGAAAACTCTAAAATGTTCTAAATGTGGATAGTACCAAGTAGTTAAGATATCAGGAAGAAAGAGAGTTCAATTCTGGCATATCAGTCAGGACTCTGGAAACTAAAGGAAACTAATTCCAAATTGAGTGGAGTATTTGGCTAGATCGAAAGAATAACAGCTGGAAACTTCTGCTTATTAAATTTGAAAAAACAGTATTTCTGATTTTTTTTTTCAGGCAGCAAATGCTAAAATTTGAGAAGAATCCATTTATTCAGTACATATGAAAATATGGTTTCCCACAGTGTGTACGTGCAGGCACACACACACACACACACACACACTCACAAACCCCAGGAAAAATAAGTACCTATTTCTATGCCCAGATGAATCAATGTATGATAAATCAGGTTCCCAGATCAGCCACAATGAAAAAGGAGAATGAACAAGGGATTACCCATAAGAAGCGTTACAGCTCTGTAGGCTGCAAAATGGAGAGAACTAACTTGAGACTTCCAAGGGAAAGAGAAAAAAAATTAAGCCTTTCATTTATACTGAGTATCATACATACTTAATAACCACAGTAACCCAGAGAAACAGGTTTTATGGTTCTCAAATTAAAGATGAGGTTTGGTTTATTTACTTTTTTTCATTTTTTTGAAAGAGAGAGAATTAACACCTTTTTTATTGTGATAAATACATACAGTATGAAATTTATTATTTTTACCATTTGTAAAGTGTATAATTCAGTGTCATTTAGTACATTCCCAATGGCTTGGTTGTTTTAAAGATATACCCAAGGTCGGCCATCTCATATGTGGAGACATAGGAATATCTGACTCCAGACAGCCAAGGAGACATTTGGAGCACAGACATTGCAGCTGAACTGAGCTTGAATTCTGCTTTGCCACATGACAGCTGTGTGGCCTTGTATATACTACTTAACCTCTCTGTGTCTCAAATTCCCAATCTGTAAAACAGAATTATTAACAGTACCTACAACCTTGGGTTCTTGCGAGGCTTAAATGAATGCATAGTAAAGCATGGAGAATGATTTCTGTCCCTATGTCCTTGTTAATACCCTCTTGTGAACCCAGAAAGGAAAGAAGATGTGGAAGCAGGGGTGGGCATAGGAACACTCGGGAGGACTTTTCTGGACCCTGGACAGCACATTGAATACCTACAATTCTGTTTTCCCTTCTTGGACTTGAACTTCCTAGTTAAAAGAGCCAGTATCTGGAGACATTCCATAAGTGTGTTATTTTGAAACTGCAAATATGTCAATGCTGCCTCAGACCTATTCAGTAATCCGGCAAGAGGCTGGGGCTTCTCTTCTTCCCCTTCCTGCCCCTCCCTCCTGCCTTTCCCTCCTCCCCCTTCTCCTCTTTTTCCTTTCCCCGTTTCTGATTTCTTAGATTGCTTGTCCTATTCCCATACCATCTCCTTATTACTCCTTCGACTTTTAGACATTGCATCCTGCATTTTAATAAACTTGACAGATTTTCAGCATGGGATTAGGAATTAAATGGCCCAGACCGTTCATTTCCTCAATGAGAAAATGTGCCAGGAGAGTTCAATGAGGTGCTCAAGGTGACGGAGGAGGCGGAGCTAAAATGACGGAGCCAGGGAGTGTCCTCTTGCAGTAAGAGTGGCCTGCTTGCCTTTACAGCAGTGGGGGAAGGACACTATTTAATGATGTGTTCATTTTTAAAATAATGATTAAAAAAATCATTATGGCCACCAACATGTTATGTATCATTTCAATTAGAAATTAATTATGTACATGCAACACATTCTTTCGTTATTAACTTTTTTTTTTTTTAACCTTAGTGACCCTAGTGGAAAAAGAAGGCCATGCTCTTTTCCTTATCAAGCTGAACCCTGGCCAAAGCCTTCACCTCATGGGTCGCTGGTGGATCCAGGCTGGAAACGTGAATTTGAGTATCCAGATGGTCTGATACTGAGTCAGGCCAGCACAGAAAGAGTGACTAATATCCTGACAGCGAAACATCAGCAGGTGTTGAGATTTAAGGAGGAAAACAACCTGTATTAAAAATACTCTTCTATTAGTGTCTAACAGGGAACACACTTGCTTAAAAGGTAATATAAAAATAAGCTGGAACAAATGAGCAAACTAGACTTCATGTGCGAAGATAATGAACTTGCGATTTATTGGAAGCAGAGAGCCTGACAAGTACTGAGCAGAAAGCATGCTTGGATGACAGTCAAGAGACAGAGAAAAGCAGGTCACACACGAGTCAGAGGACTGAGAGGTCCTGCCGTGGCCTCTAGCCAGCTGTATGGCCCACCTACCTGGGCCTGTTTTCTCCTGGGTGAGAGGAAGGGTTCAGATGGACCAGTCTCTAAATTCTCTCTAAATAGACTTTCAATGATTCAAAGTCTACAGCTCTATCTCGTTTTGATCTTACATTACTTTCTATAAAGCTTACATTCTGCAGGAAAAAGAAACCACTGCCATCCCTGTGGCAGGTGTCGGAGGTCATAGGTTAGAAAACAAGGGTGCTCTTTATTGGAAAAGTAGGAAATTAAATCCAGTTTTCAAACCAGTTTCCCATGAGGGGTATCTTGACTTAATGACTGGGTGCCTAGGCCTTGGAGGAGATCCTGGTGCCATCACTGCTGAGCTGTGTGCCCTTGATCAAGGTGTGAAATTGCCATAATCCTCGGCCCATCATCCCGTGGTGAGTGTGCAGTAATTTCATACAGTGCTTGGCACACAGTAGGCACTCAGTGTTTTTGTCATTCTCTTATCAACTCAGCAGATTGCCTAACTGTCTCTTTAAGGTCAACACTGTTGAGTCAATGCTAAAGAACTAGAAATAACATAGTCACGGTCATCATGATGGCTTAGGACAGTGTGTTCCTCTGCCTACCCGAGGTTCTTCCATGACGCCATCTAACATCATGCTTCATTTAGTCATGCTCGTTTACACCACCACTCTAATCTCACCTGCTGGGTCTTTCATCACTTGGTCTTGTGTATTAATAAACTTGACAGATGTACACTCATGAAATTAGAGAATCCGTACTTTTCATTTCATAGATGAGAAAATATGCCGGGAGAGTTCAGGGATGTGCCCAGCATTACAGAGCTGGTGATGGAGCCAAACTTCTGTTGTGAGGGGGCCGTTAGTCATAGCAATGTGGCCACATTAGGGTTTGTGTTTGTTTTTGAAATAATGACCCAAGGCTCTCAACATGATGATTGACTCCTCCAATGGCTGGTGTCCCTGTTCTTACTCATTCTGGTTTTAACAATCCAGGCTTCCTGTCACCCACCCCGAGTTTGCATTTACCCCACAGTCTTGAAGCGCTAGTCATAGTTCTGAGCATTCGCTGTACACTGTCTTGTTTATCTTCCCATAAAAAAAAAAAAAAAGGCCTCATTGTCTCCATTTTACTGATAAGTAAACTAAGGCTCAAAAAGAGTGTCTTGCTGAGTCACACGAGTAGCACGGAGGCAGACTCAGGATCACAGCAAATGGAGTTTGCTCCTCTGCGATGCACCTTCCTGCTCTCCCTCTGACTCAAAGCCACTCTCTAGAGCCAGTGTTTGACACAGTCACAGACAGGCATGCAGAGTGGATTTAATCTCACCTCTCTCTGAAAATCGCATCTGAACATTGTATCTTCCCAAGGACAACTATTTCGAAGTGGCTTGTCTAGTTGTTGCGGTTAAGCTCTTGTACTCAATCTGGTAACAAGTGATTTCCAACTTAGAGTGTAAACAGGACACCTTCAAGCCCCTGTCCCTGTCTACAGAGGAGGCCACAGGGGCTTGCAAAAATCGCACAGCTCTTTGTGACACACAGCACGGTGCCCTTTGGCTATTTTAGAGCTGAGAAAAAAACAAAACAAAACAAAACAAAACAATCCAAACAGTTCCAGAATTACTGCTTTGTCCCAATCAGAGAAAAGAACACAATTCACATTTCCGGGTTCTTGCTTTTGTCCTTTATTTCATCATTCTTTCCTACCCTACTCTAGGAAACTGTCAAAATTATCTCACTTAGCTATTGCTGTAATTAAAGAATAGCAAGAGGTTTCAGTTTTTCACTCCTTTTATGTATCAATCTGACATAATTGCGATTTTCTTTTCATGTTTCAGATCTAAATGTAAAATTGAAAAAGGAAACGAATAATCAAAATCCAATCTGAGGTTTCTTTAGTTTTTCACAGCTCTGTAGAATTTTTTTCTTTTCTCCTTCCTTCCCTTCTCCCTTCCTCCCTTCCCTCTGTCCTCTCTCTCAGTGTCTCTCCCCTCCCTCCACCCCGCCCTGCCCAATCTAGTAGAAATGCTTTCCATTCCTTGTGTCTGGTGTACTCCTACAGATATTCTGAAACCCATCGTAAATGTGACTTTTTCACTTCCTTCTCTCCATCCCCGAGTAAGAGCTGCTTTTCTGTATCTTCATAGTACCTTAAATCATGTTTCTATCAGAGTGCCTGCCATGTTGTATTATAAATATGTGTTGCCAAATATTTATGGATCACATGGTTCCTCTACTCAAATCCTTTAGGGACTTCTCATTAATTTCAGCATCAGTTCCCAAAATCCTCACACTGAAATCCAGAATCCTTTGCTGTTAAACCCTGAGAACCTCTCATTCATATCTGACCATCCGCACTTTCATCCTGAGATCCAGACATAAAGCCGAGATGCCAAAAAGGGTTATGCTATTCATATTTATATATCTGGCCCATTCTTTCCTTTGTACGTAGAGGACTTCCCTTCCTCCACCCTTGGCCAGGAGACATCTGAACGTCACCACTCTTAGGAACCCTTCCTGAGCCCACCTGGCTCCCAAGGTACAACTTCCATGCTCTCCCAGAGCACTCCTTGTACTATTACCACCATGCTAAGCATTCTGCATTGAATTTTTCTCTCCCCCACCAGACTAAGTCTTCAGGGGACAGTCTGGGTCTTCTGTCTTTCTCCAACACCCAGCTGAGTGCCAGGCACTTTTTGGGTGCGCCATCAATCCTTGTTGAATTTAATAAATTAACAACATCCATGGCCAGTGGTGATTCCAATAGTCATTGCATGAATAATAAAAGCTGATGTATAAACTTGGCATAGGATAACCTGTGGGCAGACAGATGTTAAATGACAGACTGATTCACAAAACCATGACTACAATTGCTACCATTGCCATTCTTTTCTTCTGAGTTTTGGGGAATGAAACACACGATGAGTATGGCCCTATTCAATGCGGTTGGCTTGGGCAACCAGACCAGAGTGCTTCCCCAGAGTTCAGCCCAGGTGTTCCCTCTCAAATGAAGCTCCAGCCACACTTCACCTTTGCTTTACCTTGTCATTTGTCTACTCTGGACATTTATTTGCTTTCACTGACCAGTTCTTACTCAACTCTGATTTTTTATTTGGCTTTGGCAGGTGTATAACATCATATTTTGAGGTAGTGCATAATTGTTTTAAAACAGTACTTCATTTTACAAGGTTACAAAACTAACAGTGACCCTTGAAATACCACAAAGATAATGAAGACAAAAAGTAAACACCTCTGAAGTTGTAGTCAGAAGTCATTTCCCTCCTAGTTTCTGGTTACTTTCCCTCTTAATTCCTGGCAGGCTGCAATCATAGGGCTCTGGTCGCAGGCACCAAATGGTAATTTATCATCTTTCTTGGCAGGCTTCCTGCTTCATCCTGCACCTGCCTTCTTGAAAGAAAACAAGACATCAGATACTTATTCAAATAATGGAATAGCTGATCAACTAGGTCTCCACACAATAGTGACTTATCCATGATAAAAGAACAACTTTTTCATGCATTTTATGTGACATATGCATCCTTTCTCTTAAGATTTATGAACCCATGGCTATTAGTATTGTTAATATAATCAAACCTTTTACAACCTCACTCCGAAGCTTAAACTTATTATCAACCGGTTGCTGGAGGGGAGTCAATCAATTTCATAAATGCTTAAACACCTGCACTCTCTTTGGATATGGGGAGAAAAATCAATACTAAGTCTTCATTTTTCTCCAAGTATAATGCAACCAAATCTTGCTTACAAGTTTAGGAGGACTTGTAAATCAGACAGCCACACTTAAAAGACATGGTGACCTTGATCCTGAGTGGTGGTGGTGGTGGTGGTGGTGATGGTGATGGTGTGTGTGTTTTAATCACTCTTCCCCTTTTTTATTCCTGAATCCTAATGAAAGAGCAGGCCACTAAGAGGAAAAAAAAAAATGAAACAGGCTTTGTTAATACCATTTAGAATTAAGTTCCCATTTGTGTTGTGTGTATTTTGCGACAAACATTTATTACATTCCTATTAAGGAGGCATGGTGCCAGGCCCTGCATATAGGAGAGTGCCTGAGATGGGGTTTTTTATTTTTTTATTTTTTTTTTATTATTTTTTTTAATTTTATTTTTCATAAACATATCTTTTTATCCCCAGGGGTACAGGTCTGTGAATCGCCAGGTTTACACACTTCACAGCACTCACCATAGCACATACCCTCCCCAATGTCCATAATCCCACCCCCCCATCCCCCCTCCCCCCATTAACCCTCAGTTTGTTTTGTGAGATTAAGAGTCACTTATGGTTTGTCTCCCTCCCAATCCCATCTTGTTTCATTTACTCTTCTCCTACCCCCTTAACCCCCCATGTTGCATCTCCTCTCCCTCATATCAGGGAGATCATATGATAGTTGTCTTTCTCCGATTGACTTATTTCGCTAAGCATGATACCCTCTAGTTCCATCCATGTCGTCGCAAAAGGCAAGATTTCATTTCTTTTGATGGCTGCATAGTATTCCATTGTGTATATATACCACATCTTCTTTATCCATTCGTCTGTTGATGGACATCTAGGTTCTTTCCATAGTTTGGCTATTGTAGACATTGCTGCTATAAACATTCGGGTGCACGTGCCCCTTCGGATCACTACGTTTGTATCTTTAGGGTAAATACCCAGCAGTGCAATTGCTGGGTCATAGGGTAGTTCTATTTTCAACATTTTGAGGAACCTCCATGCTGTTTTCCAGAGTGGTTGCACCAGCTTGCATTCCCACCAACAGTGTAGGAGGGTTCCCCTTTCTCCGCATCCTCGCCAGCATCTGTCATTTCCTGACTTGTTAATTTTAGCCATTCTGACTGGTGTGAGGTGATATCTCATTGTGGTTTTGATTTGTATTTCCCTGATGCCGAGTGATGTGGAGCACTTTTTCATGTGTCTGTTGGCCATCTGGATGTCTTCTTTGCAGAAATGTCTGTTCATGTCCTCTGCCCATTTCTTGATTGGATTATTTGTTCTTTGGGTGTTGAGTTTGCTAAGTTCTTTATAGATTTTGGACACTAGCCCTTTATCCGATATGTCATTTGCAAATATCTTCTCCCATTCTGTCAGTTGTCTTTTGGTTTTGTTAACTGTTTCCTTTGCTGTGCAAAAGCTTTTGATCTTGATAAAATCCCAATAGTTCATTTTTGCCCTTGCTTCCCTTGCCTTTGGCGATGTTCCTAGGAAGATGTTGCTGCGGCTGAGGTCGAAGAGGTTGCTGCCTGTGTTCTCCTCAAGGATTTTGATGGATTCCTTTCTCACATTGAGATCCTTCATCCATTTTGAGTCTATTTTCGTGTGTGGTGTAAGGAAATGATCCAATTTCATTTTTCTGCATGTGGCTGTCCAATTTTCCCAACACCATTTGTTGAAGAGGCTGTCTTTTTTCCATTGGATATTCTTTCCTGCTTTGTCGAAGATGAGTTGACCATAGAGTTGAGGGTCTATTTCTGGGCTCTCTATTCTGTTCCATTGATCTATGTGTCTGTTTTTGTGCCAGTACCATCCTGTCTTGATGATGACAGCTTTGTAATAGAGCTTGAAGTCTGGAATTGTGATGCCACCAACTTTGGCTTTCTTCTTCAATATTGCTTTGGCTATTCGAGGTCTTTTCTGGTTCCATATAAATTTTAGGATTCTTTGTTCCATTTCTTTGAAAAAAATGGATGGTACTTTGATAGGAATTGCATTAAATGTGTAGATTGCTTTAGGTAGCATAGACATTTTCACAATATTTATTCTTCCAATCCAGGAGCATGGAACATTTTTCCATTTCTTTGTGTCTTCCTCAATTTCTTTCATGAGTACTTTATAGTTTTCTGTGTATAGATTCTTAGTCTCTTTGGTTAGATTTATTCCTAGGTATCTTATAGTTTTGGGTGCAATTGTAAATGGGATGGACTCCTTAATTTCTCTTTCTTCTGTCTTGTTGTTGGTGTAGAGAAATGCAACTGATTTCTGGGCATTGATTTTATATCCTGACACTTTACTGAATTCCTGTACAAGTTCTAGCAGTTTTGGAGTGGAGTCTTTTGGGTTTTCCACATATAGTATCATATCATCTGCGAAGAGTGATAGTTTGACTTCTTCTTTGCCAATTTGGATGCCTTTACTTTCCTTTTGTTGTCTGATTGCTGAGGCTAGGACTTCTAGTACTATGTTGAATAGCAGTGGTGATAATGGACATCCCTGCCTTGTTCCTGACCTTAGCGGAAAAGCTTTCAGTTTTTCTCCATTGAGAATGATATTTGCGGTGGGTTTTTCATAGATGGCTTTGATAATATTGAGGTATGTGCCCTCTATCCCTACACTTTGAAGAGTTTTGATCAGGAAGGGATGCTGTACTTTGTCAAATGCTTTTTCAGCATCTATGGAGAGTATCATATGGTTCTTGTTCTTTCTTTTATTAATGTGTTGTATCACATTGATTGATTTGCGGATGTTGAACCAACCTTGCAGCCCTGGAATAAATCCCACTTGGTCGTGGTGAATAATCCTTTTAATGTACTCTTGAATCCTATTGGCTAGTATTTTGGCGAGAATTTTTGCATCTGTGTTCATCAAGGATATTGGTCTGTAGTTCTCTTTTTTGATGGGATCCTTGTCTGGTTTTGGGATCAAGGTGATGCTGGCCTCATAAAATGAGTTTGGAAGTTTTCCTTCCATTTCTATTTTTTGGAACAGTTTCAGGAGAATAGGAATTAGTTCTTCTTTAAATGTTTGGTAGAATTCCCCCGGGAAGCCATCTGGCCCTGGGCTTTTGTTTGTTTGGAGATTTTTGATGACTGTTTCAATCTCCTTACTGGTTATGGGTCTGTTCAGGCTTTCTATTTCTTCCTGGTTCAGTTGTGGTAGTTTATATGTCTCTAGGAATGCATCCATTTCTTCCAGATTGTCAAATTTGTTGGCGTAGAGTTGCTCATAGTATGTTCTTATAATTGTCTGTATTTCTTTGGTGTTTGTTGTGATATCTCCTCTTTCATTCATGATTTTATTTATTTGGGTCCTTTCTCTTTTCTTTTTGATAAGTCTGGCCAGGGGTTTATCGATCTTATTAATTCTTTCAAAGAACCAGCTCCTAGTTTCGTTGATTTGTTCTATTGTTTTTTTGGTTTCTATTTCATTGATTTCTGCTCTGATCTTTATGATTTCTCTTCTCCTGCTGGGTTTAGGGTTTCTTTCTTGTTCTTTCTCTAGCTCTTTTAGGTGTAGGGTTAGGTTGTGTACCTGAGACCTTTCTTGTTTCTTGAGAAAGGCTTGTACCGCTATATATTTTCCTCTCAGGACTGCCTTTGTTGTGTCCCACAGATTTTGAACCATTGTGTTTTCATTATCATTTGTTTCCATGAATTTTTTCAATTCTTCTTTAATTTCCTGGTTGACCCATTCATTCTTTAGAAGGATGCTGTTTAGTCTCCATGTATTTGGGTTCTTTCCAAATTTCCTCTTGTGATTGAGTTCTAGCTTCAGAGCATTGTGGTCTGAAAATATGCAGGGAATGATTCCAATCTTTTGATAACGGTTGAGACCTGATTTAGGACCGAGAATATGATCTATTCTGGAGAATGTTCCATGTGCACTAGAGAAGAATGTGTATTCTGTTGCTTTGGGATGAAATGTTCTGAATATATCTGTGATGTCCATCTGGTCCAGTGTGTCATTTAAGGCCTTGATTTCCTTGTTGATCTTTTGCTTGGATGATCTGTCCATTTCAATGAGGGGAGTGTTAAAGTCCCCTACGATTATTGTATTATTGTCGATGTGTTTCTTTAATTTTGTTATTAATTGGTTTATATAGTTGGCTGCTCCCATGTTAGGGGCATAGATATTTAAAATTGTTAGATCTTCTTGTTGGACAGTTCCTTTGAGTATGATATAGTGTCCTTCCTCACCTCTTACTATAGTCTTTGGCTTAAAATCTAATTGATCTGATATAAGGATTGCCACTCCTGCTTTTTTCTGATGTCCATTAGCATGGTAAATTCTTTTCCACCCCCTCACTTTAAATCTGGAGGTGTCTTCAGGTTTAAGATGAGTTTCTTGTAGGCAACATATAGATGGGTTTTGTTTTTTTATCCATTCTGATACCCTGTGTCTTTTGATTGGGGCATTTAGCCCATTAACATTCAGGGTAAGTATTGAGAGATATGAATTTAGTGCCATTGTATTGCCTGTAAGGTGACTGTTATTGTATATTGTGTCTGTTCCTTTCTGATCTACTACTTTTAGGGTCTCTCTTTGCTTAGAGGACCCCTTTCAATATTTCCTGTAGAGCTGGTTTGGTACTTGCAAATTCTTTCAGTTTTTGTTTGTCCTGGAAGCTTTTAATCTCTCCTTCTATTTTCAATGATAGCCTAGCTGGATATAGTATTCTTGGCTGCATGTTTTTCTCGTTTAGTACTCTGAATATATCATGCCAGCTCTTTCTGGCCTGCCAGGTCTCTGTGGATAAGTCTGCTGCCAATCTAATATTTTTACCATTGTATATTACAGACTTCTTTTCCCGGGCTGCTTTCAGGATCTTCTCTTTGTCACTAAGACTTGTAAATTTTACTATTAGGTGACGGGGTGTGGACCTATTCTTATTGATTTTGAGGGGGGTTCTCTGAATCTCCTGGATTTTGATGCTTGTTCCCTTTGCCATATTGGGGAAATTCTCTCCAATAATTCTCTCCAATATACCTTCTGCTCCCCTCTCTGTTTCCTCTTCTTCTGGAATCCCAATTATTCTAATGTTGTTTCGTCTTATGGTGTCACTTATCTCTCGAATTCTCCCCTCATGGTCCAGTAGCTGTTTGTCCCTCTTTTGCTCAGCTTCTTTATTCTCTGTCATTTGGTCTTCTATATCGCTAATTCTTTCTTCTGCCTCATTTATCCTAGCAGTGAGAGCCTCCATTTTTGATTGCACCTCATTAATAGCTTTTTTGATTTCAACTTGGTTAGATTTTAGTTCTTTTATTTCTCTAGAAAGGGCTTTTATATCTCCCGAGAGGGTTTCTCTAATATCTTCCATTCCTTTTTCAAGCCCGGCTAGAACCTTGAGCATCGTCATTCTAAACTCTAGATCTGACATATTACCAATGTCTGTATTGATTAGGTCCCTAGCCTTTGGTACTGCCTCTTGTTCTTTTTTTTGTGGTGAATTTTTCCGCCTTGTCATTTTGTCCAGATAAGAGCAGATGAAGGAGCAAGTAAAATACTAAAAGGGTGGCAACAACCCCAGGAAAATATGCTTTAGCCAAATCAGAAGAGATCCCAAATCGTGAGGGGGAGAAAGGGGATAAAAAGAGGTTCAGAAAGAAGGAAAAAAAAAAAGAGAGAGAGAAAAAAGAAAAAAAAAAAAGAAAGAAACAATTAAAAAAAGAAAACCAATAAAGAAAAAAATATAAAAAGGAAAAAAAAATATATATATTAGATAAACTAGTTAAAAAACGTTAAAAAAGAAAAGGGTAAAAGTTAAAAAAATTTAGCAGAAGAAGAAAAATAAATTGAAAAAAAAAGAAAAAGAAAAAAAATTAAATTAACTGCAAGGCTAAAGAATCATGGGGAGAAAGCCATGAGTTCCGTGCTTTGCTTTCTCCTCCTTTGGAATTCCGCTGCTCTCTTTGGTATTGAAACTGTACTCCTTGGTAGGTGAACTTGGTCCTGGCTGGGCTTCTTGATGATCTTCTGGGGGAGGGGCCTGTTGTAGTGATTCTCAAGTGTCTTTGCCCCAGGCGGAGTTGCACCGCCCTTACCAGGGGCCGGGCTGAGTAATCCGCTCGGGTTTGCTTTCGGGAGCTTTTGTTCCCTGAGCGCTTTCCGTAGAGTTCCGGAGGGCGGGAATGAAAATGGCGGCCTCCCGGTCTCCGGCCCGGAGGAGCCGAGAGCCCGGGGCCCCACTCCTCAGTGCGCCCTCAGAGAACAGCGCCGATTTACTCCCGTCACCCTGCCTCCGGCCGCGCTCCGAGCTGACCGAGCCTGCGACCGGTTCAAGGTAACCCCGGGCTTAGAGCTTACTCCTCGGCTCTGTCTCTGTAGCCGGCTTCCCTGTTCTAATACCTGTAAGCTCTGCGACACTCAGACACCCCCGATCCTTCTGTGACCCTGCGGGACCTGAGGCCACGCTGACCCTGCGTGGGCTTCCCTCCGGTTAAGCCTCTGGAGCGATGTCCCTCAGTGGAACAGACTTTAAAAAGTCCCGATTTTGTGCTCCGTTGCTCCGCCGCTTGCCGGGAGCCGGCCCCTCCCCCCGCGGTCTATCTTCCCGTCGCTTTGGATTCACTTCTCCGCCAGTCCTACCTTTCCGAAAGTGGTTGATTTTCTGTTTCTAGAGTTGCTGTTCTTCTTCTCTTCGATCTCCCGTTGGATTTGTAGGTGTTTGCAATCTTTAGATAAGCTATCTAGCTGATCTCCCGCTACCTGAAGTAGTCTCAGCCTGCTACTTCTCCGCCATCTTCTGAGATGGGGTTTTGCCCTCAGGAAGTTCCCCTAGGTGAATGGACAAAGACCTGTAAACAACTTATTCTAATGGGTATATAAAATCAGAATCATGTAATTGCTGAAGGTAGGGGAAAAGAAAAGAGGACAACAGCAAAGGAAAGGTAATGGAAAAGGAAAAAAAAAAAAAAAGAAAGGACAGCTTCTTAGATGCTAATTGCTGGTACTAATTGCAGGCTAGGACCTCCACTTCTGGAGGACATTTAATGTTTTCAATATATGGTGAAAACACGGAGGCAAGTATAAGCATTTTTAAAATGCTATTAATTCCTTTTGGTCATAGATTTTATTTCTTTGATATTTTGGAAAGATGTTTTTCAAAATGTAGAAGGACTGTGTCACATGGAGGAAATGCTTACTCATCACAGGGAATTAACCGATGTTCACTTTTTGCCCCTTCCACTTAAATCTTATTTAAATAAAAGAAATAGAATGTTGTTTACAAACTTGAAGTCACCTTGGTTCCTTTTTCCCACCCCAGAACTGGTCCTTTCTCCCTCTCTCTGGGGGCAGCTCCTTGCTGAATTTGCTGTACCCTCCCAGTTCATGTGTTTATAAGTATATGCCACTGACTTACTCTTTGCTTTGTCACCTATAAAAAGAAGCCATTGAGGCTAGCTGTCCTTCCCATCCAGAGGTGCTTGCTTGAGCATCAAATCCGATCCTGATGTGAAAGTGCTTTGTAAACTGAAAATTATGACTAAAAGGTTATTTATTATTTTTAATGGTGTTACTCCCATTTATGAATAATTATGACATTGCTTATGTGCTTATAACTTTCATAAACTCTCTCACACACATAGAGACAAACACACACACACACTCACTACGGCTACTTTTTTTTTCCCTCTCAGTCCTAGGCTCTGATATCTACCACGTTAATATGTGTTACTGGAATAGTGCCAGGCCCACTGTAGGTGCTCAATGCATGCTTGTTGACTGTAGGGCGTCTCTCTTTCCATTAGATGCTCAGCAATATGAGGCCAATGTCTATTTTCATTGCTGCTGGCTCCTCACTACCTGGAACAGTGTTGCTGAATTGACTGGAACCAGAGGAAGTTTCCAGAGTGACGGCATCCTATCTGAGACAGGAAGGATATACAGGATTTCCACAGGTGAGTGAATGATGGGTGGACACTGCCACTGGTAATAGCGTGAGAAAAAGCTGGTAACACTGAGAACAGGCACCCTGTGCTTCTTCTACTCTGTTCTTTATATGCTTCTCCTTGGATTTGGATTAGAAAGCATTCCTAATTAGCATATACCTTTTTAATAGTCATATTTTCTTTGTAGTTAAGTTGCAAAGTAAAATGGCTGCCAGGGGTTAGGATAATTACTGTCTGGCCTTTCTTGGAATTTTCCCCAGATACCCTAGAAGGTTATTTTTCCACTTTTTACACCTGGTGTGCTGTTTGATAGTGTGACACCTGGTGACTGGAATTTTCTAGCTCCCCACCTGCTCACAAAATATGTTATTTCTTTAATCTAAAAATACTCTACTTTTTTTTTTAAAGATGTAGAACAGAAAGAATGAAATTAAAAAGTTTGAACAGTCAAATTAAGCAAGAAACATTCGAGACTAACCTGGGTTCCATCTGACTAATGTTTTTTACACCCCAAATCTATAAAGAAATGGAAGACATAGCCCCCACTTTTGTGCATGCTTATCTTGACCAAGCTGACATTCCCTTGATTTGCTTTTTATAATTTAAAAATTTTCCTTAAAATTTAAAGACTATAGAGGAACACAAATACAGCTACTTTAACAATAGAGAAAAAGAACTTTGCAAAAGGGGCTGCTCAGATTAGATAATCTAATAGAAATCTCCCATCCCGGACTTCTCTGGTAACACAGTACGTGCACGTTCTCCTCAGTAATAGCAGTCAGCTGGATTGGCCAGGGCTAGGCCATCTGCCTTATAACATAAAGGATGCAGACATAAATACATCCCATCCTGCGGATTTTGTTTTATGAGATTTCTTCTTTCTATTTTGGATATCTAGTTTTCAGAGCTTTGGTATCATTTCCAAATAAAAATATACTTTTGTATTGAATTATGGTGATTTGATCTTAAAAAGATCTCTTCAATAATACACTTGTCTGGTGCCTTTAGGAGCTTTTTGTGGGAGGTAATCGAAGGAAGACACAGTGCCTGTCCTCTAAGAGTGCAAACTCCACCACAGATGATGTTGGCTAATTTGTCTGGACAAACATCATGTCCTCAGCTTGTAAGGCTCATAGGTGACACCCCAAAAGGAGTCTTCCCACTAAATGTCAGTGAGAGGATATCTGTCTAAGATGATCAAAAGTAGCCTTGGTCAACAGATCTTCCAAGACAAGATGTTCAGGCATGGAGGTAGATAGAGTTGTAACTGTGGCATGTGTTCTGTGAAAGTCAAACCAACCCACCAACACACAAACCTGTCCAAGAAATTTCAAAGGGTGTTAGTGGGCAGTGTGTATGGACTGTATTTTCTCCAATAGATGCTAACCCTTGTCTTCTCCCTTTCCCATTGGCCATGTCTTCTTTTTTTTTTTTTTTTTTTTTTTAAAGATTTTATTTATTTATTTGACAGATAGAGATCACAGGTAGGCAGAGAGGCAGGCAGAGAGAGAGAGAGGAGGAAGCAGGCTCCCTGCTGAGCAGAGAGCCTGATGTGGGGCTCGATCCCAGGACCCTGGAACCATGACCTGAGCCGAAGGCAGAGGCTTTAACCCACTGAGCCACCCAGGCGCCCCTCCATTGGCCATGTCTTCTACCCAAAGTGTATCTCAGTTTCTGCATACCCTACTGTCATTATGTTCAATGCCTTGACTTTGTCATCTGTAAAATGACATCAGTAAAACCAGTCCCCTGTCTGACCCCATGGGGCTTTTTTGAGCATCAAAAGGATACTGGATGTAAAACCTCAGTCTCTTTGTTAATTTTAAATTACTATTAAAACAATATTTACCATTTTAGTTTCAAAATATGGGAAGCACTTGTCTGCCACTTTGGTAAAATGCAAACAGGTCAGGGACATAATCAGTCTTGTTTGTTGTGGCATCCCTGATACCTGGCATAGCCCCTGACCCCATGGAAGTCCCTGGATAAGTATCTGCTGAAGGAAAACAAGTTTTGCAAAGAACGAGCAGTGATGTTGCTTAGGCCCATTTGCCTAGGTAGCCAGGTCATAAAAGAGAGGAGGAGAAACCGAAAATAATCATTTCATCAAATGAAAGCAGCATATGATCAGAGTGTGCTATGGCTCCAGCTTTAGACTTTAATTTTAATTTATAAATAAACAATCATTTTTTAGTCCATCTGTTTTCTATTCTTCTTTGGGACAGGTCCTACAAATTCCAGTCTTTAAGTAAACTACTGGAAGAAAAAGATAGAATAACCTGCAAAGTTGTGGATTGTTGGATGGGATATGTCAGACTTCAGGAATTTATAGGCTAAACTAGTTCAAATTATGTAGAGTGGCGCTGAAACCCACTATTCAGTGAGCTAATAAGGATGTGTAGAGGGTCTATTGTGTGCTAGGACTGTGCTGGGGACTGCGGGTGCCAGGGTCCATAGGGGCCTCTCTTTGTCTCATTGGGGCTTGTGCTGATTAGATGTCTCATTGGGGTTGTGCTGATTAGATGGTGGTAGTTCATTTCCTTTCTTATTCCTCTGGGACAGGGCAGTCAACGGGGTAGTCCTCTCTGAATTAAACCCCTTCCTCTTCTAACCATCTCAGCAGTATCTGTGACAATGATTTATTTCATTTTAGATCAGTGGTACAGTGACAAAATTCATTCTACTGTTTCACCTCTGCCCCGCCCCTATGACCTAAAACCAGGCGAAGCTTCAAGTGCGCGTTTACTCCAGGAATGGGTTCTAGAAGTATCGTCACTCTCTCAGGTTTGAAGCTAACAATGCAGAGCATTAAGTAAATATATTCCAAGGCAAGGTACGTGCTGATGGCATGAACTCCACCAGAACTCAGTTTTGGGGGGGAAGGTGTGGGGGGTAGGGCAGACGGTGTTTCACAAGCCACAGTGAGAAACATAGAGGACAGGTAACGCATCCCTAAGCCTGGTGTAGAGGATGAAAAATAGCCCCTATTCCTAATTCCTAATAAGGAATGGCTCCAGGGGACAGTCAGGTTTCAGTTAAAGAGCAAAAATGAGGAGGATGTTCAGAGAAGAAGTTGCCAATATGGGGCATTTGGCAGCTGACCAGTCTTTCCCAGGCTGCAGGGGAAGGGTCTGGAGTCATGAAGAAGATTGAATCAGATTAGGGGATGTACAGAGATGTATAAGGGTGAGAGTCAGACGACATGGGAGGTCCTGGGGTCATCAATAAGTATGCAAGGGCACGTCAGTGTTAGCCTTATGGTCTCAGATGCAAGCCCGGTTGAGAAGGCTGAGAGTGTGTGGAGCAGGAGGAACATAGAGCCTCGCGGGGAACTCCTGACCAGGCTGTCAAAGGTCAATATCTTCTTGGAGCATTTATGGCTCTGGGTGTGTCTCCCTGTCCCCCGGTTCTGTCCAAATGGAAAAGATGACATCATGGCAGGCCAGCAGTGAAGAGACCATTAAAAAGTTTAAAATAGAGAACTATTATGGCTTTACTTAAATAAATTTTTTTCTTGTGGGTGGCTGTTCAGCTTGGCCACCTGCTTAGTGTACCTTGAATAGAAGGTATTATTAAGATAATATTCCTTTTCGCTCCCCTTTTATACATGCATATGTGTTTGTTTTATAAAATTGGATACGCAGAAAAAATATAAGAAGAAAAGTGAAACCATGGTAATTCTATAACTAAAAAACAGATCAGGGGCGCCTGGGTGGCTCAGTGGGTTAAAGCCTCTGCCTTCGGCTCAGGTCATGATCCCAGGGTCCTGGGATCAAGCCCCTTGTTGGGCTCTCTGCTCAGCAGGGAGCCTGCTTCCCCTCCTTCTCTCTCTGCCTGCCTCTCTGCCTGCTTGTGATCTCTGTCTGTCAAATAAATAAATAAAAATCTTTAAAATAAAACAAACAAACAAACAAAACAAAACAGACCAAACCCATCAGTGTGGTTATAATCACACTTATAAGTTTGGTCTACTTTCTATTTTTAAGACTTTTTAAAAATGATTTTATTTATTTATTTGACAGAGAGAGAGAGAGAGAGAGATCACAAGTAGGCAGAGCAGCAGGCAGAGAGAGAGGAGGAAGCTGAGCAGAGAGCCCGATGCTGGGCTTGATCCCAGGATCCTGAGACCACGACCTGAGCCAAAGGCAGAGGCTTAACCCACTGAGCCACCCAGGCACCCCGGTCTACTTTTTTCAGACTAGAATGTACTACCTCACACACCCAATTTCATTTTACTGAACTAAAATTAGACTGTAGGCAATTTAACCTTTTCAAAACTTGACACAGTAAGGAACCAATAAATAGTTGTTAAATAAGGGGAAAACTGAAAATTACAGAATTTAGTACAGTTATACCTTCTTAAAAAGTACTTAAATTTATTTCCATTCAAAGACTAATTTCCTTTATATACATATAAACAGAAAAGCTTTGCAGAATTTTTGCATGAAGAATCATATATGAGGATGCCTGGCTAGCTCAGTTGGTTAAGCATTTGCCTTTGGCTCAGGTCATGATCCCAGGGTCCTGGGCTTGAGTCCTGCATGACAAGTAGCCTGCTTCTTCCTCTGCCTGCCACTCCCCTTGCTGTGTGCTCGCTCTCTCTCTGATAAATACATTTTGAAAAATCCTAATAAAGGAATCTTATATAAATTTTGATGGGGAAATAATTTACAAATAAATAGGAATTGTGACAATTAATCTTAGAGTAATATGCTCTCATAATCAGAGACAGAGTTCATGGACCCTGGTAAGATACATCAAATAAAGAGGTAATGAAATGCTAAGGAGGTAAATGATATAATTAAGAAATTTTGTAGCAAGTATTATGTTTACCTAAGTGTGACACTCCTAAATTTTCTGAAGGAAAATATCAGAAGAAATAATATACTATATTTAGGAAAACTATCCTTAAGTTTGTTAAGGTGAGAATTCAGCAGACTACTAACATGGACATGAAAACTAGCTGAGTTGGGCCCTATTGCTGAGACTTAAGATATGCCTTCAAATCCATCACTATATTAAGGTGGAAAAACTTACCTCAGCTTCTTGGAAATGGTTTCTGAAAAAGCCATGCAAAAACAGATACACGTTTGCATGGCATCCGAATTGTGTTTGTCATATTTTGGCAAAGCTCTGAAGATCACTTTGCCCACATTTAATGAGGATCACCTGATATTCAGTAAATTAATCTCCTTGCTATTTTTGTTTGGGCTCTTGTGGTTTATTATTATTATTATTATTATTAATTTTTAATTTGCTGGGTCACCTTGTACTCTTTGCCACTGGTTAGCATATCCTAATTTTCCCAAGGAACAGTTGAATAGATAATCATTTACTTCAGACAGCCTTAATGCCCATGACTTAGAAGGTTCACTCAGAAGCCAAAAGAGCAGAACTAATACACAAAGCTTGGTGTATCTGGTTGCCTGGGTGAGTCGACTTGCCTTGCATATGTGAAGATATTAAATTCCTATCCAGTTAATTAAAAGAGCTTCTTCATGTGTCAATGCAAAACCTACTCCATAAATGGGGCATTAGGGGTTTACTCATGTTTCAGGACACAGCACAATCTCCAAGTTTCTCACACTTTTAAAATTTGTTTGTTTTGTTTTATTTTTTATTTTTGTTTGTTTGTTTTGGAAGTGCCTGCTGGTCACCTGTGCATTTCTTGGCAGCCGACTACAAATTTTTATTAAAAAACAAAGTTGATGTAGTTCTACCAAGATTTTTTTGGGAGAGGTAACTGGTTGGTTTTAATTTATTCAGATTATATAAGTTTTCCTTTCCTCTGATGTTAAGGTGAAAATGTACTAGTTCGATTTCGAACAGAGCAATGGCAATATTTTATGGAGAGACTGCAGAGTAGTAAGAGACCAGGTGCTGCTGTTCAACAGACACAGGTATAATCCCATTCCATTACTTAATACGCAGTTGACTTTGACCTTGGGAAAGTTACCTAATTCCTCCTAACCTCAATGTGCCAACCATAAACTGAGGATGATAATTGCACTTTCCTCACAAGGTTGCGTTCAGGATTAACTCTGATAGTTCATATGAAGTGTTCAGTACAGTGTCTGGATCATGATAAAGGCTCCAACAGCTACTACTGTTACTACTTTTGGCTGTGAGACAGAAGAATACCTGAGAATTTTTAAAGCATGTTTGTGAATACTATTGCATTTTATCATCAAATGAGAAAAGGGTGAAGTCATTCACAATGAATCTTTGATAAAAGGCTACATTGCAATTAAATTTTCTGGCCTTCCATGCCAAAGTCTTCTACTCTACCTTTGTGGATAGTCTAAAAAAAACCCCAAACCGTGTATGAAAACTGAACATCTCAAAATATAAAATTATTTTATATCTAACAAGATAAGAAAACAAATGGAGGGAGAACCCATTTTGTTATTGTCTGATTCCAGTTCAGGGTCTTTATATTAAGTGAAATCTGAGACCTGACAAAATACTGGATTACAGACTCTAAAACAGAATCAACTAAAACAATTAGGAGTCAGGGTTACAATTTTCACTTATGTCTTTCTGTTTCTGGATCCTTTAACCTATTCAGCTGGCTGATAGGTTTACTTTAATCATTACAACTTTCTAATTAATCTTGGTGTCTGGTAGGGTGAGGACACCATCTTGTCTCTTTTTCTTAAGTTTTTATTTAGATTCCAGTATGGTTAACCTTCAGTAGAATATTACTTTCAGGTGTACAATATAGCGATTTGACACTTCAACACAACCATCTTGTCTTTTGAAATTGTCTGGCTGTTTGATCTCTCATGCAAATTTTAGGATCAATTTGAAGGGTTTGAGTTAAAATTATGTTAAATTAACAGATTAATTTGAGGAAACTTGATATGTTTATAATGCTAAATCTTTCCACCCATGAATATAGTGTCTTTCCTTTTATTTTAAGAAATTTCTGTGTCTTTAAATGAAGTTTTATAATTTTTTTCCAATAAAATTTTGCACATATTGACTTATGATATCTATAGGTATCACATAGGTTTTGATGCTATTATCAAAGGTACCTATCTGACCTTTCAGAATGAGGCAGGATTCAGAAAAGCTTTTCTATTGTCACAAAGCTCCCTGATTATTTTTGTTGATATATGGAAACATAAATTTTTTGTACATCAATCTTATATCCAGAACTCTAAAAATCCTTATAAGTTCTAATAGTGTTTCTTGTCTCTTGGACCATCATGTCTGAATGATAACATTTTTTAATACTATTTATTTTGTATATTTTTTTGCCTTTAAACTTTTGTACAGGTTTGAGCCCTGGTATGATGTTAAATAGAAGTGGTGATGGGGCGTCTCCAACTTGTTGATGACTTCAAATTGAATGCTTTATCATGAAACATCCATTTGCTCCAGGTTTTTGGTATGTGACATATTTCTTGCCATTCTGATCACATTTTGATCTGCACTATGATATCTACTTTGTCAGAGCATCCATACCATAGTCTCTCCCTCAAGCTCTTATTTAGTCTTAGGTCTCCACTCATTTAGGTTGTTTGAAACTTACTCTGTACTAAATTCCCCAGGAAAGGCCTTTTGGAAGAGTATTCCATTAGTTCTCGCATGCTGGTAACAGCTGCTCTGTGTCTGGTATTCTTTAAAGTCATTTTCAACGAATATGAAAACTGTTGCTCATATTTCTGTCCCTTAAATATCTATCTTAATGATGCTATTGATTTTCTTTTGGAATAAAATATTGCTGTTAAAAGTCTGGTATAAATGTAATAGATTTCCTTTATAAGTCACATGGTCGTTTTCACTAGATGCTCAAAGGATTTTTTTCCCTTCTTCTTTAAAGTTTATTGGTTTTGCTAGGATTTTTCTTTGCTATTGGTCATTTTAAGTCAATAATGTCAGGTAGGCAGTATGATGTTTCAATACGGGGTTTAAAACTTTTTAAAAAAATTTCAGAGGAGGGTTTTTTATAAAAATTAAAAATGTTTCTACTTTTTATATTCTTTTGCTCTGGTTTTATTCTTTAGGGACTCCTAGTATCTGTATGTTAGATCTTCTTTGTCCATCTTTGTATTTGTCACTTTCTCACGAAGCCTTTTTAGTATCTTTATTTTTTCTGATTAAAAAAAAAAAAAAAACCTTTTCATTTTCTATTTCCTTTAATTCATTCATTTGCTGTGTGTTTTTTCCACCAGTATTCCTTCTATTTTATTCTTAATTTCTTAAACCATATTTTCTTTTATTTTTAATTCTTTCCTGAGTTCTGTTAGTTTAGGTCTCAGCTTGAAAAATTCTGATTCATGTTATTTTTTTCATATCTTATATAATTTTCTTAATGTCTTTTAACTTATTTTGAAATGGTAAATTCCACGTTGATTTGTTTGTGGACATACTTTTCTGGCTTTCATCATCTCTAGAAATGTTATGCTCCTTATCGCCTCATTTCTTATGACTTTATATGGGATTTGACTTTGATACTTCTCTTTTGCTCATTTTTACATGAAACTAGTTTTCCTGACCTTTCAGACTGAGGCAGGATTCAGGAAAGCTTTTCTATGTCACAAAGCTCCCTCTTCTGTTATTTTTATGTAACGTTAAAAAATATGGCTTATTGCTCCCTAAGATTTTTCTGACTGTCTTCCTTCCACTTGGATCTGAATCCTCTCTTTTTTAATCTTAATTTCTCTTAAATTGCTCAATTTTATTCTACTTCTAGTGGTTTCTCCACAGCATGGTTTCTTTATTGAAAGGAAGCCCATTTCAGGATTGAGAGTTCATAAGGGTTAAGCTGCTCCAACCCTTTCAGTCACTCGGTTTTAGAGAGAGAAAAATTCATTCTTGGTTTCATCTGGTAGTTTCAAATTGGCCCACTGTGCTTCCTAGTAAATAACTATCAGTTCTTTTGGGGTTCTAGTTAACATTAGACACAACCCTATTTGCTTCCCTGTACTTTGTCCTGCAGAGATGCTAATACCACATGTGTCTTGTGGTTGTTGGTGGTTTGTCTCCATTTGCTTGTATTAGGGGATACATTGTTGCCTAATTCTGTTGTAATTTTGTACATGGATCTTTGGTTTTGCCATTTAATTGCTGGGACTGCTTTGATGTATGTGTGTGGGGGGATTCAAACAAGCTCAAAAACTACATTGCCACTGTCACTACCATTTCCCAAATCTCTAGATTGGGCTTTAAAAGCAAAAACTACAAATACAGTAACACATTCAATTGTTTTTTTAAATAACCATTCAATTATTTTTTAATAAGAGGTGTACCTGTGACCTAGTTATGCAAAAAATTTTAATATAAAGGGATAGAAAAAGATACACCATGCATTTATAAATCAAAGTATAACTGGAATAACAATATTAATTTAAATTAAGTAGACCTTAAGATAAAAAGAATTATTAGTTAAATAAAAAAAGTATCATTACATAGAAAACAATTTACCAGGAATATATAAATCATGAATCTGTATTTCCCTAAGAAAATAATCCTTAAAACTGTATAGAGCAAAAACTGAAAGAAACTGGCAAATCTGCGATATACAGAGACAATTTTAGCATATCAATCCCATGCTTATTATGACGATCTAAACTGATCTAATGAATATACAGATAGAATCCTTCACTAAACAATTGTAGGATATGTTTTTTAAAGATATATGGAAATTTATAAAATATAAATCTATAGAAGTTCACAAATGAAAAATAAATATCAGGATTAATATTTCACAGGCCACATTCTTCAACCACAAAACAAAAATAATTGGACAGGAAGATTATCCCTCTTTCCAAATCCACGTTTGGAAATTTTAAAAACACCCATAATATGCTATGAAACAAAGATGGAATATAATGAAAGTTTAAAATATTTAGAATTTGAGAATGAAAATACTTACTGCAAAACTTAAGGGATACAACTAAAGCTGTAGTCTTAAATGTATATGCCCAAAAGAAAAATAATTAGTGAATTAAGTATTCCACTCAAGAAGTTAAAAAACAAAAACAAAAACAAAACCACAGAATAAACTAAAGGAGAAAAAGAGCACAGTATTTTGAGGAAAACACTAATAAAACAGAAAAAAAGAGATTTTAAAAACATAAAAAATGGTTCCTTGAGAATTATCAATTAGCCAAAATTCTAGCAGGATTCATTCGCGTAGAGTTCACAAAACTGTGTTGAATCTTTTAATGATTTTTTTTTTTTTGAACCTAGTTCATTTGCAACAATGTAGAAAAATTCATGGCACTTCTTTGAGACCTTTTGGTACTTTACTTTCCTCAAGGCTGCATTTCTTGCATGTAAGAAAATACAAGGAAATCCTTACATGAATTTACCTCTTCTGCTATCAGGAAAACAAATATCACATGCATAACACATGGCGATTTTTAAAAGGAGAGTGTAACTAAACATGACAAAGGAAAATACAGTTGCTGGTAAACAATAAATTACTTGCAAATGGATTCTTGGTTCTACGAATGCATTCACAAGTTAATTCCTTTAACTAGCAAGATCACTTACTGTATTTAAGCTATTTTTTTTCCTTTTAACGACTTTCAAGGAATACAACTTACCTAAAAAATGAATAACTCCTATATAAACTGTACACCCACCAGGAATTCAGGTATTGAAATCCCAGCCATTCAGCTTTTCTCTTTAAAGCCATGCCATAGGTACTTGCATGGTCCTGAGCTTGAGTACCTCCTTCACTGTTGAGCTCTACGCATCTCACTCTCTTCACCCTGGTCTTGATTCTGGACATATCTTCCTTTTTTTCTAAAGCTGATCTTTTTTTTTTTTTTTTTTTTTTTTTTAAAGATTTTATTTATTTATTTGACAGAGAGAGATCACAAGTAGACAGAGAGGCAGGCAGAGAGAGAGAGAGGGAAGCAGGCTCCCTGCTGAGCAGAGAGCCCGATGTGGGACTCGATCCCAGGACCCTGAGATCATGACCTGAGCCGAAGGCAGCGGCTTAACCCACTGAGCCACCCAGGCGCCCTCTAAAGCTGATCTTAAAGTGTGGTGGAGCCAGCCAGGGAATAGAGAGAGTAATTGTAATTGCATTGAACACAGTCTCAGAGGTAGTACCTTTCAATCATTTTTCATATATGAGTCTGACGAATGTTAGGTCTGTGGTGTAGGGACAGGGAGGGTGGAGGGGGAGAACAGCCAGCCTGCAGCAGGTGACAGGATGTTGGTGTCAAGCTGCCAGGCTTGAATGGATACTTGCTAACACAAATACAGTTTATTTAATCTTCACAATATTGTAAAAGGGATGCTATTATGATCCCCTCTTCCAAGTTGCTCAAGGTCACAGGGCCACTAAGTGGCAGAGCCAAGGTTGGCACGTAGGCAGTCTGGCCAATTCCACTGGCCAAAAGACGAATCTTTTCAATGCCCCTCTAATTGAAGATGCAGGTCCCACATCCAAACCAGCTACCTGGAGAGTAGAACTTGGCTACGCTGCCATCCTTAATTAGAAACCCAAGCTCCACCATATACCTGCATTGCCTAGACCTCTTCCTCATGTTTCTCACCCTCCATCCCCATCACATTTCCCAGTGGGAAGTTGTGCATTGCTTATTTATCCCTGTATGCCCTGCTCTATCAGGTCAGACCTGGGATATCATTATACTCTCTTCTCAGTGATAGGGAAAGTCAACTCATTCTAGTGCACCTTGCCATGCTCTGTATGACCAGGGGCATGGTGATACAGTCTGTAAGTTATTTTATACTCTTTTCATGCTCTATGTATTCATTTGTAGAATCCGTATGATAATGTTAACCTACCTCATAGGTGGATCATGAGAATTAAATGAGATAAGGCTTGATAGTTTTCAGGACAGTGCCTGGTATGTAGTAAGCACCCAGCACAGATAACTTCTGTTGCTCATTATGGGTATTTTACTTCCTCAAGCATCTAAGTTTATACAACCAGGGATGGTGGACATGCAAGACACTTGCTGAGCTGTGTTCACAAGCCAAAGAGGGTTCCCTTGGGTCTCCCAAGGGATTTCTCAGCAATAAATATAGCCAGAGGCAGCTCCCTTTGGGAACATAATACTTCATTTATTCTTATAGGCTGAGGTTTCTCTGTGTCTCCTCTCTAGGCATTCATTTGTCTGGAAAAGGCACTGGGCTCATGACCTATTTCTTTCTAAGAGTCTCTAGGACCTTTACATTTCTTATCTTCTGGAAATATTTTTAAGACATGTAGACACCTTCCTTCCTGTTCCCTGACATTTGGGAAGCTCACACCATTCTTTAGCTTTGGAACAGGAAAGAGAAGGTCAGACGTTGTTGTCAACCCCTTACAATACTTCAGAGGAAGCTCCCCTGTGGAATGCACAGGGACATCTTTGCTCTTGGCTCTTCTTTGACACTGGGAGCAGGTTTGCTAACTCTTCCTTGGTTCAGATTCATTCTCCCCATTGTAGGGGATCACAAGTGGTTTAGCCCAAAGAGGGGATGTGGAATCAAGTATGTCTGGGGTGGAGTATACGCCTATGACCTCAGACCCATTGTAGAAGCTCAAGTCAGACAAACTTGTGTCCAGCTTTATGAGCTTAAGCTCCTCCTCCTTTTATCCTCAATTTCCCTATCTGTATGTAAATAATGTGGTAGGTAGGAATTCTTTGTTCCTTGCGATACAAATAAAATGAGCTCAAGCATAAAAATGTCAGGATCCTCTCCTTGCTTTCTGAGAGTCCCTTAGAGTGCTTATCTCTCATGGTCACATCACTAAGGTTTTGCCGGACCACCTTTCTGCATGTAAGCTCTACCCCATCATGCTCTTTTTCTCCCATTTTCTTGACCATTTTCATTTTCCTTGGGTTCCTGCTAACATCCACTCCTTCAGGATTCCAACTTCTATTCCAAGCTGTTTATCAAGATATCTCCCCCCAATCATAGAGTTTTTGTCCTAAAAAACATTTTGATGGCCACCATTAAGAAACTGTATATTTTGGGGGGTAGCTGGGTGACTCAGTTCATTAAGCATCTGCCTTTGGCTCAGGTCATGATCTTGGCGTCCTGCGATTGAGCCCCACATAGGGTTTCCTGCTCAGTGGGGAAGCTGCTTCTCCCTCTCATTCTGCCCTTCCCCCCTCCTTGTGCTCACTCTCTTGTGCCCTCAGTCTCTCCTTTTCTCAAACAAATAGTATCTTTGAAAAAAGAAAATGTATTTTTTATTTCATCATATATGAAAATTTGATTTCATTACACTGTGAAGATCAGAGAGACTGATAAAGGTCTGGTATTGTGCTATGTACACAGTAGGGAGCAATGCACACATATTAGTGGCAATTGTGAAGATAAACTGATATATGGGAAAACATTGAAAAGACTCTGACACACTGTAAATGTAAAGTATTCTCATTATCAGTGCTCATACTCAAGTCCTAGTAGATGTTATACTGTGCAGGCCATGTTCAAAATTCGTTGAGATAATGACAGTACATGGTCAAGTTCCTATTTCTTTGAGAAGCCTTCTTTAGAGTAGGAGATACATAAAGCAAACTAAAGAAAATTCCTTGGGTACAGACTCAGCACAAGGACTACATGTATCAGAACAGGGAATAAGGGACACCTGGGTTGCTCAATTGGTTAAGTGTCTGCTTTTGGTCCAGGTCATGATCCCAGCATCGGGTTCCTTGCTCAGTGGGCAGCTTGGTTCTTCCTCTGCCTGCCGTTTCCCCTGCCTGTGTGGACTCTCTCTCTGACAAATAAATAAAATCTAAAAAAAAAAAAAAATCAGGGAAGAAAATGCAGGTTTCATACAAGACATCATTATGAAAATGTTAAAGGAAAAAAAAATGTAGACATTAATTCACAAAGTCCCTTCTTTGAATGGCAGTTGATGACATAGAAGAATATTTGACTGGACTCCCAAAGCCAGCATTCCAAGACCAAATGAAAAGACATGAGCACCTAAACAGATTCTTAGTAAGAACTCACATGAGATCATTGACAGTGCAAGGTTTCTGAAGATGATCAAGGATAAAATTAGCACAACAAAAGAACTTGATATAGTGAATAATGTCTTCAAGAAATATCAGTACCAGAACTCCAGGGCAGTTGAACACCAAAAGAAAAAATTTGTAAAGTAACCCAGAAGTTTCATGGACACTCTGAAAACCTCTTTTAAAGATAGCAAGGCAATAAATATGTTTGTAACTGCCAGCTGACTCATTCATCAAACTGACTCAATACTTCAGATCTTCTCAACTGTGGCCTCTTAGTTGAACATGTTAAGAGATGCACTTCTCAGTTGAGTACTGACCTGCCTTACTTGTAAATTCTCATGTTTGACTGTCTAAATAACCAGTCTCTCTTGAAGGGATCAAATCCAGGATATTATGGGATTATTGCCATTTTACATCTTATTTTTGTAAAATGTAGCTTAATCATAATCTCACACTGCGGATTTTACATCACTTTTGCTAGTATCATTTTTTAAGAATTATAAGTCAAAAGAATTTATGCCCTGATGTGTCACTATATAGCATTCCTTAAGTGAATTGTAAATATTAGTGTTTATGCCTGAAGTTTTAACTTGAATGCAATTTACTGCCAAATAATGTGCTTAATAGGATTTGGTAGCAAATATTCAATAAATACTTTACACCTGTTGAAATAAATACTTCACATCTGTTAAAAAAATAGAGAACACTCTATTAATTATGGATTAAGGAATGTGTTGCAGGCATGGACTTTATACAACATGGAAAGAGCTGGGGATTAAAGGGGAAATGGAGGACCAGAGAAGAGGTACCCATCACTCATCATGAGACACAGGTACCAATGGACTATTTGGAACTTGAAGAAAACTGGAAGCTCGGTACTCTCAGTTTCCGGAGTAAGGGTGTGAAAGGGGTTGGTGTAGAAGTCTTTTGCCTCTGTGGACACTGTTCTGTGAGTTCGAAACCAGGTTCCTTCTGACAGGCTTAGGTTTGCTTTTGGTCTGCAAATCAAGCAGTGGGAACAAACTGGAATTTGCTGATACCCATGCGACTGAATTTTGCCACATCTAGCCACAATGACCTTTAAGAGTGTCATGGCTACTGCCTCACTTCTGCCTTCTAAACCTCCCAGAAGTTTCTTTTTAACCAACTCTTCTCCAGGACTACATAGAAAGGAGAGTCAGAGAAGTGGAATTCCAGCTTCGCCAAGCTGATGCAACATAAAATCACCATAGTTCATAGTGGAGATGGGGCCTTACCTGATGTGAAGTGCTTACAAATAATACTATTTTAATCCAGTGGAGGAAATGGTAGGAAGACATCTTTCATGTACTCATTCATTTATTGATTTTGTATTAAAAAATAATCTGCCACATTCTCAATGCTCTTTTTTTATGGCCAGGAAATAGAGAAAACTATTATCCATAATATTGTATAGTTTAATGTCCTATTTCTAGTAAAGTGAGTTAAGGGGTTCAAGCAACAGGTCTTGGAGGTAGAAAGTGAGAAGGGAAGAATGAATTGTGAAGATGACTCCAGGGGTTAGGAGAAGCATGTGAAAGAGTATATCAAATTCAAGGAGTCAAGTTCACTGAAACTAGAGTTAGCATACAGAGAGAAAAATTAGTAAGATTTAGTGAACTGTGAGAGACGAGAAGGGCAAGAGTTGAGGCTTGCAATCTGAGAGATTATGTGGTTGGTGGTTTCATTAAATGTGACACCAAATACAGAACAGGAATTTGGGGAGAAGATGTGAATCCATATTTGCAGTTATGAAGACATTGGAGAATGCCGAGTGGAGGCATCCAACAAGCATTTTCACTGTGTGGATCTAGAGAGCACCAGTCCCTCCTGTTCTTCTCTTGTCACAGCAATAATTACATTTGCAAGTACTCAGTGCCTACCTTCCATGTCAGAATGAGTACTCTTTGAGGTCAGGAGCCACATCCTGCTTTTGCTTTGCTGTTACCGTAACATATCAAGTAGTGAATGGCATATTGCAGGTGTTTAATATTAGTTGAGTGCAATTTAAGAGCCCCAGAAAAGGGTGTCCTTTGGGAGCACCAAAGAGGGGATCCGAATTTGAGATATGGATTTGAACAGTGCTTGAAGCTATGGGAGTGTATGGATTTATGCAAGGATATATACACAATGATAAAAAAAAATCCCCAGGGCATGTCTTGAAAGTGCACTCATACTCAAGGGAATGGCAAAGAAGAAGTATCTGGTAAAGGATTCTGAGATGGAAATGATTAGAAAAAGTGACATTTGTGGGGAAAAAATAAAAAGACCCATCATTTTAAAATAAAGCTTGCTATTGAAGTCGGCTATAAGTCAGCCTCTACAGGGATGGTGGCTTTCCCTTTCACCTAACATCCTCTTGAAGACCAGTTTGATTTGCTTTTATTCTCTTCCTTTTCTCCTTTGAAGAACACTTGAACTCTATTTCGTGAACACTGTGTATTCATTGTTCACCTCTTCTTTCCCTGGATTATCAGCATATTGCATTGCTGTGTCCATAATAATTGTTTTCTTCTGGGGTGGGCAGAGTGCAAAGCTATACCAACTGGGTTGTATCTCCGAACATTTTCTGGTGTATTGAGGGAAAGACTTGCCTTTCCTCCTGAAAGTGAGGGTGAGAGGTATGAGGTTTGGGACCGCTTAAGCCATCTTGCAACAATGAGAGGGGAAGGGAGCCAACATGGAAGACGGAAGATATAACAGACAGGAAAACCAGGGCCTGGTGACATCACTGGAACTGCCAGTCACACCATGTTTAAGGCAAGCCCTATCTCTATTGTAGGAGCTGATAAACTTCTTTGCATTTTTATCTCAGTGTCTTAACTGACATTTTAGAAATAAAATCTATTACAGTCCTTTATAAAGTTAAACACACACACACACACACACAGAGAGAAATATTTAATTTTTGTAAAAATGGGAAAAAAATTTTTGTTTACCTCAAACCAGATCATGACTTTAACTGTGCAGAGACTGATGTTCTGTAGGGAACATTGTCATAAATTGAACAAAAACCTTGTGGGTGTAATGTGGCTCTCTTTCTAAATAGCAACCAGCCCTGCTGAGTCAATGTTGACCTATGTAACTCTTTCCTGGAAGGCAAGAAAATCTAAGGGTTGACTGGTTTGTTCACTCACTCTGGCTTTTGTTTCCTAACGAATGGGTAATATTAGTCTTTCAGTATGATAACATAAAGCTGACTGATTTGCATCACGTAGTATTGTCCACCCTGTGTGTTTGAGTTTGTTCTCTTATTTAATAGGAGCTCTACTGAAACTAGGTAGTCTCTGTTTATTCAGTGGCCTCTTGTGAGTGCCCGCCTTCTCTCCTGGATTGAGTTGGACCAGGAAAAAGAGAGATGTGGGATAATGTGAGGAAGTTTTCTTAGCTACTGCAGCCATTCCCTATCCTTTTACCACTCCAAAGACTTCTGATAAGGCTTTTGGTGTCTTTAGAACTCTACTCACTCCAGCCTGCAAGGGAGTTGATTTTTGTCTCTTGCTTCACTTACAGTGACATTCTGGCCCAGTTACTTAGTTTTAGTCAACTGCCCTCTTTTGCCATGTCTTTGAATCATGGTAGTCTAGTATTGCCATCCCCATTTATTCTCTGGTATTTATACATGTGAACATTGGGTAGCATTCTCCAGGCCCTGCTATTTCATCATCTGGAAAGTGGGAAGGGTTATAAGTAACTTGCAGGTTTGTTGTGAGAAGTGAAGTGAAGAAACGGAGTGAAGAATCTCCCTCTTAGTCTCTGGGACTGTTCCCAAGCTTGGACCACCCTCCTCAGACCCATCCTTTCAGAAAGCCCTCACTCTGACCTGGGTCCTCACCCCAGTCTGTGCACACCTCTGTGCAGCACGGGTTGTGTTGTGTTGTGTTGTGTTTCTTGGTCTTCAGATCATTCTTATTAAACCACAGGCTCTTTTGGAGGTTTCATTCTGCCTTCAGTGTTTGTATTCCCAGGAATGAACCATGAGTAGAACACTAGCAGGGGTTCGATAAATGTATGTAAAATGTTAAAAGAAAGAGAAAAGGAATTAATTATTTTTAAAAGTCGACAAGTACCAAACATTGTTAAGGAACTTTCACATACATAATTACATTTAATTCTTTCAATCAACCAGTTTTTCAGATGGAGAAGAGACAAAGGAATCATGTGATTTGTGTAAGGGCCCACAGTTAGAGGGCACCAGACCAGAATCTCATTCCATTTCTATTTGTCTCCAAAGAGATTGCCTCAAGACAATAGAAAAACCAAGTCCTTATGACTTCCTTAATCTTTGGAATTATCAAGGTTACTCTTACATTTTTATATTTCTCAAAGGAATGAGAAAATCTTTTTTATATAATATGTAATATGTATTATGCATATATATATATATATTACAGAAGCATATATATGTGTACCTATATGTATATACAAATACCTTTCTTAAAAAAAGTTTGGAAGAAAGACAACTTAATTTTCAAATTAAAACTGCTTTGTTGGGGCGCCTGGGTGGCTCAGCTGGTTGAGTGACTGCCTGCAGCTCAGGTCATGATGCCAGAGTCCCGGGATTGAGTCCTGCATCGGCTCCCAGCTCCATGGGGAGTCTGCCTCTCCCTCTGACCTTCTCCCCTCTCATGCTCTCTCTCATTCTCTCTCTCAAATAAATAAATAAAATGTTTAAAAAAAAAACAAAAAACAAAAAACTGCTTTGTTCACAAGGAATTCTTAAATGAATAATTGTCTTGCCTTTACTTGAATTATCATTTAGCTATGAAGACTGTGCCAGATAGTTTAAATCAAACTATTAGTTGTGCATAACACCCAATGCTCATCACATCACATGTCCTCCTTAATTCTCATCACCCAATTACCCCATGCCCCCATCCACCTCCCCTCCAGCAACACATCTGATAAATTATTGAACACTGCATCTGAAACTAATGATGTACTATAAGTTGGTTAATTGAATTTAAATTAAAAAAATAAATCAAACTATTTCAAGTACTTTATTGTTGACTTACTGTAATGTCAGGTCATGATGTTGACTAGTGAAGGTTAAATATCATCATGTTGATATCCATAGATGTAAATGAGTAAGGGTAGTGTATGCTAAAAATCCATTATATAATGACTAAACATTTGATAGGAAAAACCAATTAATTGTTTTAAAAAGACAATGAAGTTGCTTTCTTTTCATAAATGCTTCTTATAAATTTTGAATTTACATCTCCAAGGAGTATTAGGTCTTGAGCTTAGAATAAAATCCTAAGGAAAGGTAGTACACCACAGTGATTAAGAAGACAGATGAAGTCAGGAAGACTTGGATTGAGGGGCTCTCTCACTGCGAATGACTTGCAGCATGACCTTAGGGTAGATTGCTTCTCTCAAGCATCAGTGTTCTCATCTGTAAGATGGGAATAACAATAGTGTATACCAGTTAGGAGTTTGGAATGATAATCCACACAATAGGACGGAGCCGAGCCTGGCACACAAGGAACACTTAAGAACTATTAGCTATTTTTTTTCCTTTTATAACTGGTCTTAAGTAGCTCATTATGGCTAAATGATCATTTTAATACAAATTTTACGTTTCCAATCTGTATAGCTAAATCCAACCACTAGAGATAAATACAGAGTAGTCAAGAAGCTTACCCGTCTGGACTAGGGGCAATCACACAGAGCCCCAGAGAGAAAATTGTTGGGTAAGGTTAATCTTAAAGTGTGGAGAACTCATGAGAAAAGAGGAAAGAATTGGGGTGTGTGTAGGGAATGCAGACTGGCCTGGGGGTAGTCATGGGAACTGGAGGGTGAGAATGTTACTTCTGCTTTCTCATTTCAACCTCACAGCATTTCAACACTTAATCCCAAATGGAATAATGAATAGCTACTTTTTGGAATTGTGTAAGAAATACTGACTTCACAAATGATATGCCTATAACATAAAATTTCTTTGAGGGGCATCTGGGTGGCTTAATCGATTAAGTGTCCAACTCTTGGTTTTGGCTCAGGTCATGATTTCAGGGTTGGGAGATCAAGCCCTTGTAGAGGCTCCCTGCATAGGGAGCAGTCAAGATTCTCTCCTTCCGCCCCATCTCCCCACCCCACACATGCCTCTCAAACAAACAAACAAACAAATAAATCTTTTTAAAATATTTCTTGACATAAAATGAATAACATTTTAGATAGGAACAAAATTATTTTACAGTGTCAGGGAAAAAATGAAATCTTTGTTTTTGCTCTATTGAAATTTTCAAGCAAAACTGCAGAAACCTCAAGGCACTTACTTAGCTATCTTAGCTTGTGTTTTATGTGTTACATGTGCATTTCTAGTACATTTTCTCAGTATCAGTTGATTAAATGTTAACTCAAAATATTAACATGATGAGACTACTGATAATAGTTTTGTTTGTTTGTTTTTGTTATTGAGAAAATGGTGTTTGTTCCAGTGAGAAAGAGACCTTCATTTGACCAAGTTAAGAATTTCCAGGCTTGAAATTTCTTATCAAATATTTATTTTTACCATTGGTAAAGATCATAAAAATTTTGTGTCTTGCAAGGCATAGTATTATCAAGATAAATATTAAAGGAACTGAAATAAATTATTGCAAGTAGAGAAAACAAAATATGATAACTTTACTTAATGTAGTTTTTATAAAATTAACTATGCATATTAAAATCAAGCCTTCCTACTGATGAATAAATGCCATAGACTCAGAAATTTCAGACCTAGAGGATTTTTGTGTTTCCTTATACCTGTAAGGATGAGCCTGGAGGCTCACACTGAGTAGGGAAGAAGGTTTTGTAAAACATACTTTAAATGGTTGTTTTAAGCTCTGCATTTTTATTCTTCTCTGCTTTCTCCTTCCCAGATTCAAAGCCTCCATCTGTTGGGCCCAAAAGTGGGTTGTTTACTCTGACCGTATGAATGGATAATCCCTTTCTCTCAGGTCTAAGTCTTTAAAAAGATATTAAATCTTTGCACGGTTGAACTACTTTTATGACTTCATTTCCAATATTTGGAATGTTTAGGTTCCAAGGGTTATATCCACACTGTAGGCAAACAATGACATCTTTTTTAAAAAAAAATCAGTTTAATTAAGTTTGATCACATATAGTACAGAGTCATATGGCATAAGATCATTTGAATATATTCTGGTATTCTTCCAAATCCTTTAAATCCTGCCTTCTTAAAATAGAATTAATTGCTAAAGAGGTAAATTAATGTATGGCAAATGTTTATCCAATGAAACTTCCTTTAGTAAAAGCCACTTCAGTTTCCAGTTGTGTTCTCTCAAAAGAAACTGACAATCCAATTTCATTTGGTACAGGCCGAGTTGATATCCTTAGTCACATGGCATCTTTCTGCCACAATGTTCTTAAATGACTTTTCTTAGAGTTATATAGAATGCTTCCATGTTTTGACTTTTAAAATATTAATTTATTTTGGATTTACTTTGACAGAATCTGTAACCTGGAATTAAGTTGACAATTTTAGGATGACTTATAATAATTGGTTAGCAATTGAATTACTGTTGATCACTTCTGTTCTGTCAAAAATATGACCAAATTAAGTAAACGTTATCCATTCTTTTGGCTGATTTATTGGCTAATTCACATTTGTCCTTCCTGGATGTCCTTTTGGCCCATCCAACTGCTTCAGGGTCCAACTGAAAGGTCCCTTCTTCCCTTTAGAATCTAAATTGCTCTTGCTGGAAACATCTCGTTTTCTATTGTCTTAAGGCACTTGGTCTGGCCAGGTGCTGGCACTTAGTTGCCAATATACTGCTTGATCCAATAGTTATTTGTTTAAGCATTATATGTCTGTTCTAAATTATTACTAATTGAGGACAAAGGAATATTGTATACATTTGTTTTTTTAATCTCTCCGTAGTGACTTCCATGCATCAAGGCTTAATATATATTTATGGAACAAATTAAGAATTTTTGTTCAGCTTTTGGATCCTACAATTGCTAATCTTTGCAGTAGCTTCCAACTTTAGGAGAAATAATAATCAATATCAATTATGAAGTGCTTCGAGTACTCACAGCAATTAAAAAGACACTTTATACATGTTATTAATCTCTTGAATAACTGTCTACATTAAGGGATTATTTCACTCTTTTCACATGAAAAATGTGAAGCTCAGAAAGGTTAATTAACTTGTCTGTAATTGCTTAGCCAGTGTTTAACAGAAGTGGAATTCAATGACACGTCTTTTTGACTCCATAGCCACGCTCTTCTGTGAAGCAATTATGTCCCTCAAGAATTACTAGCACCATACAGGTAAAAACACTGGAGCTCAGGGAGCTTAATAATTTTGTCTAAGGTTCTATAGCAAATAACCACTTGTAATTTCTTCACTAGGTGGGTTTTCTAATGTCTGTTTCCAATGAATTTTTCTTATCTCAAGGTAATAGCGTTAGATGCTTTTTATACTGTTGGGGTGGAGTTCAAGTTTTGAAAAATACATTCTTTATATCAATCCTCTGAGATTACCTAAATTCTATTCATTTCAGACAGTTATTAATTACATTTTCTCTGATACTTGGTGGATATAGGATAATACAAATAATAGTCTTTTTCTTTTTTCTCTTTGCTTCTGTTTACTGCGTACCGTTAAATATGTTCTTTGAAGAGATGAAATAAGACTTGCTTTTGAAATCAGCTCAGATAAAGACCTTTTACAAAAAGATGTTTATGTATATGGGAATTATCATTGGTTATTTAGCAGGAATATTAGTTTGAAGATAGTGTATCTTGACACACTGGATACATCTATAGATTAAATGGAGAATATTAATGGCATCAATAGGGGTTGAGAGTGAAGTGGGAAAAGAAAGTGAAAAGTACATTGTGTCTAAGTAAAAAATAAGCTGTATATGTGACCTTGGAGTCAAGACAAGAAAGGACATTTTGGTGTAGTTATTTATTTACAGTATAGTATGGTATTTATAGTATAGTATGGTATGTCTACAGTACCATTTTTGGTTAGAATTCTATCTTGATATTAACTCAAGTATTTTTCACCTCTGTTTTCTTCTTCATGAACGTCGGGCATTGCTTAGGTGAAGAGATAAACTTGAAATTGATAGGCAATTGTTGGAACAGGTCTTCAGGAGCTAAGAATGAACACATGGGAAGACTCCTATAGTATAGGGAGTGACACCATCACTACCCTTGTCTAAACATCCATGCATGAGCCAAGCTACGCATGGACAAAGCCATGCGAAGCAGATGATCTCAGAGGGGAAGCCATTCAGCTGGTGGAGGGACTTGGAGGAGCTGGTCTCCATCTTCTCAGAGGGCATAGCTCTTCCCTGGAAGAATCCTTCCAGGGAAGTTCAGGTGGCTGAATGTTTTATTTGGTCACCTCAGAAATGTGATCTACTGGAAATGAGAGATATGAAGGCATTCAGAGGTCAGATTCTTTCTTCTTCTTGTGTGCCTTATAACCCCAAGTTCTCAACTAAGTTGCACATTTGAATTCATTCTGAGTGCTTTATCAGATACTGGTGCCGGGGCCACACCTCCCAGAGATTCTGATTTATTTAGAATGAGTGTAGCCTCTGCAACAAGATTTTTAGAAGCTTCTCAGGTAATTCTAATGTGCAACTAATATTGAAAACCAGTGTCCTCAAGTATATCTTTCCTGCTGATGTAACACATTCATTTTATGTTCTTTCTCTTCTGACATTGCCATAAATAACAATCATTTTTCTAACAAAACATAAGCAACTTTACTTTGTTCTCTACAACTGGGAAAAAGGGACAAACCTAAGCATTTTCATAGAATTAAATCTAGTAACTAAAAATAATTGTCAGTACATTGTTAAGCTTATTGTGGATAAAGTTTTGCTAATAAAAAGAAACATTTTCTACTTGTAAGGGCATGATAGATCATTAAGTGTATAATTATAATATTAATATGCCTTTCAGGCAGATTTTAAAAATGCAAATGGTAGGACACTGAATAAAACAAAGCATTATTTCTTGAATATTTAATTGAAATTATTTTAATGACTATAAAAAGGTTATTGTGAACATTTTTGCAGAGATTGCAACACGTACAGCTTGGGGACATTTGCCAACTACTTGCCTTTTTCAAAATTTTGTTTTCCCATTATGATTTCAAATACATTATATAGTAGGGTTTTCCTTACCATTCAGATACTCAGTGATTTCCCACAGAAATCCAGCGAGTTAATTATGATTAAATGACAGTAAATGACAAGTAGTAAAATAAGAGTATTATAATATAATAATACTGAAGATCATAATTACCATAATAGGTAAGTGCCACTAAAATTGGATTTAAGTAAAATCTATATTAATAAACTTCCTTTCAATGTATCAGGAAAATTTAATATTCAATATAATTTTATTTTGAATCTTTTTGGAGAATGAATCATCACAAACATAGTTTTTGTATACATGTGGATTTTCTTATATTTTTCCCCTAGTAGCTACTGAAATATTTCTTTTTATTTCTTGAAAATGGTGTTTAATCACTTAGCTGAAATTGATTGCCATATATTTCTATTCCAAATGTTAGGGTGGCAATATCTTGTCGGTACACATCTGATACTTACTTTATTGCAGATGGTTAGTGGGATAAAAAGACTTCTCGGAAATTAGAATTTTGGTGTTTAGTGACCTTTTAAGATTTTTTTAGCAGTAAGGAGAAGTAATTTGGAAACTGTCATAAACAACATTTTTTTTAGACAGACTAAAGTATGGCAATATATTAAAAATAATATATCACAGGATGAACTTTTTTATACAAACTAATACTATAAAAAAGTTATTGCCATGGTTATATTGGTATAGAAAACACAACTTAGCTATTGATACAAGAGTTACTGTTTTAAAAATTAAGACCAAAGTTAAGTCTGGAGAAATGCTTCATACTGCAAATGGAAGAAAATAAATTTAGGTGAAACACAAATCCAATCTCCAGTGTCCTCACATTTTCCCATGTCAGAACAGGTGGGTCTCAGAGCCAGGTTCCAGGGCTGACTTTGGAAAGCTCAGGAAGAGAAGGTTAACAATTAGTTCCTTTGTTGGTTTATTGGAGGAAAGAAGTTAGAGAATCTGTGATTCATGTTCTAAGACTTGAAATAATAGTTAAATGCCATGAGCCAAATGAAAGAGAAGAAAGAGAAAAAGATACATCCATCACGGCAAAGTGTTTCTCTCACTTACAGCTTTCATTTTCATTTGTCCTTAGAGGAACTTTCTAGATTAATTAGGATTCAGCAAATGTTTAATTAAATGAGTGAATAGTTATAAACCCATAGGATTAATAAGGAAGACCATGCTTTGAAAATTTATAACATAGACTAATAGATAGCTTTAAAACAAATGAATTTAACTCAAATTTCAAGCTTGCTTTTTTTTTTTTAACATATAAGGTATTATTTGTTTCAAGGGTACAGGTCTGTGAATCATCAGTCTTCCACAATTCACAGCACTCACCATAGTATATACCCTCCCCAATGTCCGTCACGCAGGCACCCTATCCCTCCCAGCCCCCTCCACTCAAGCAACCCTCAGTTTGTTTCCTGAGATTAAAAGTCTCTTATGGTTTGTCTCCTTCCCCAGTCCCATCTTACTTCATTTTCCCCTTCCTTCCCCCATGAACCCCTGCCTTGCCTTTCAAATTCCTCGTATCTGAGAGATCATATGATAATTGTCTTTCTCTGATTGACTTATTTCATCAAGCTTGTTTTCAATCCTATTTTATCTGTGCTCCTGTTAGTTTCAAGCCCTGAGACACAGCAGAAGCCATGTGGTCTTGCAACTCCATATCTCCAGCAATGCCCTACAGAGTGTCTTACTCAGAGTGGGTCTTGAGCGAATATTTATTAAATGAATGAATGTAGAATTTTAAGATGGGAAAGATTTTCAGAGGGAATTTGGTTCAACCCTCCATTTAAAGACCAGGAAGACGAGACCCGGAGAGGAAAGTGACCAACCAACAGTCACACTGTTCTTAAGATCAAGGCTCTGGCTGTGACCCAGATTTCCTAACTCTTGTTCCAGCACTCTTTCTACTTCACCTTCAGAAGGTAAATACAGAAATTTGCCAGATATTTTTCAAATTGCCCATGGAAAGTGGTCTGAATGGCAGGTGCAGCCACCGGACATAGTTATTTGATCTGTTCAGTTGTATTTACTTTTCAATATGTTTGCTTTCTGTACGAGAGAGACCAGCTCCATTAGGTAAATGACTAATCCACTAAAATGGAATCTAAATAAATGAAGTGGCATCTTAGTGCTGCGTGATGTTATGGGGTAGGGAATGGGAAAGGCAGGGACAGGGGAAGGAGGAAGTAACACTTAAAAAATTTTTTTAAATGAAACAGCTATGTTTTTCACAGAGATTTTAAAACAATGTCATGGCATATTTTGATATCAATGATTTTTATAATCTTCTTTGTCAATAAATTTGATCATTTTTCCCTAAAGGTGTAATAGAATTTAATAATATATAATGCACAAATCATAAATAAATGTAATGCAAATTTTATTAGATATTTGTATTTCTTTTAGTGACATTATCTGAATGTCTTTTCATAGTGGCTGAATGATATAAGAACATAGATTTCTACCATGAGAAATTTGTTATATCAGTCATTCATTCTTTCATCCATTCACCAAGATGTGTAGAGCATCTACTATGTCCTGAATGTTATATTAAAACTTGGAACACAAAGTCAAAAGAACCCCAGTACTTGACACCTAGGAGCTCATTTCTTGGGGAAGTGTACATATACTTCAGTTCAATGCAATGTAGGAAATGCTTTGATAAAGGTACATACAAAATATTGCTTATATCAAGGAATACATGCCTTTAATTCTGTATATGGAGCAGAGTGGGAACACTTAGGAAAGGCTGGAAGGATTGGACTGAAGTCCATCGTTTGGACCAATCTTGAAGCAGGAATTGATTAGCATTTCTGTTATCCTGTTATCCTGGGACATGAAACCCATTGTCCTTGCATAAATAAAAACTCCAGCTATAGGTCTATACATAATCCAACTAATATTGTGGTGAGCAGGTACCATTACTTCAATTCCAAGTAACTGAGGAATAAGTATGACTCTTCACAGCTCTAATTTTGTAGGTAAGGATATCAGAACTCTGGAGTTATATGCCTTAGGTTCAAATACCCAGCACTATAATTTGCCAGCATGTGTTCTTCCTTTTGTGTCTTGGTTTCTTCATTTACTAATGGTGATAATAATACAAACCACATCTAAAGTTGATGTTAAACCCATCTCTTGTGTCTAGCTGGCATCTGCTAAGACTTTTTGATGTCTGGGTCATATAGGCTGTGTGGCAGTTTGAGGGTCTCCCTATCTGACCCAGATTTGTTGTGAGGTCTAAGTAAGAAATGCATGTTAAGGCCTTATCTTACTACCTGGCACATGGCAACACCCAGTAAATGTTGATTTTTGTAATATTAATACTAATATTTATTATTACAAGTAACATGCTACATAGTAAATGCTCAGTGGTGTTTGATAACTCCGAATATGAAGTTCTCAATAAGGGTCTGTGTATATGAGGGAAGATCCCTAACTGTGCATTGAATGTCTAGTTTTCAGAGTTGTGTTTATTGGTTATATCTCCTTTTCCTTATTTATCCTGATTTCTTTCCACAGTTCTTCCAAGCTGGAAATTCCACCAGCCTCCTGGTGGAAATTCAGGCACACTTTATCTCTAGCTTTTACCTTCACCCTGACAGTAAAGCAACAGTTTTTGCCATCTACATCCTCAGGGTCTTGTTCCCCAACCCCCAGACCAAGCCTCAGTGTCTCTCCCCCTGACACCCCTTTCCAAGGAAAGCCACCCACCATCACCCAAACATAGCTGACTGAACCAGGGATGGACAACTGACCCAAGGGGAGTCATAGGCTGTCTATCTAACCACCTCTGGCCAGTGCAGAATGAGATGGACCAATCCCCGACTCTTTTATGACAGGAAACTTGAAGAGAATTTTCCAGCTGACAAAGAGAAGGTGCATGTGAGTTTAGCATGGCAAGCCAAGGATATTTGTAATTCAAGGTTGTCAGAACCCAGAAAACACAAGTAGCAGAGGAGGAGGAAGCTGATGTGTAAAAAGAGAAAGTCTTTCTGAGAGGGATGTGCAAAGAGGAGACAAGTGAGAGATGGGAGGAAGGTGAGAGGCAATCAAGGACTGAAGCTAGAGCAGTTGTTTAAAACCCTGATGAGTTTTAGGTACTTGTCCTGATGATGATAATGATGATGATGGTGATGAAAAAAAATAAGAAAATGATTATAACAACAGACAGCATTTCTTGAGTGTTTTGTAGGTTTTAGGCAATACTTTAAGTCTTAATATGAGTTAACTCAATACTTACAAGAAATCCACAAGGAAGGTTCTGTTTTATTCTAGTTTTATGGATGCCTATTTATAGCCTTGTAGAAACGTTTCACATGCATTTATTGCCATTCATATATTCTTGAGGGTTTAAAAGACTGCAATCCCAAGGAGACAACCTGAGCAGGGACTCCACATCACTGCCAAGCACAGGCACAGTGGCACAGTCTCAGTTGCACTATGGGTCTCAGCTGATAGCCACACTCAAAAGTCTGCAGTGCTAGGGTGGGTTCCTGAATTGCCTGCTTCTCATTACTCTTTGAGACTCCACCCAGCTTATAGTTGGCTTCTGCCACCGTGATTCAGACCAGGGTCCTGACTACTCCCTGGTTCCTCAGAAATCAGAGATCTGTCCTGACCAGCTGGTCTCCCTGGGGCATCCCATAGCCTCATTGTCACCACTTTGCACTTATGGAACCTCTATTCCCTTCTGTATCCCTATGCCGAGGACATGTTCTCTGCCAAAGAAAGACAGAGGTCCTAGAATTGGCACAGCAGACAGGCTGACTCCCAATGAACAATAGCTGCTGGGCCTTATGGTCAGGACCTGTCTCTTCAGGGGTGATCATTGGGGCCCTTACACCCCTCAGATTGTGCCCAGACCACCTAACTGCTATCTAGTCCAGCACTGTTCAAACTTTAGTGTGTGTTACCAGATGGACCTTTTTGCATATTCTGAAACAGAAGACCTGAAATTCGTATTTCCAATAAGCTCTCAGGTGATACCAAATCTGCATACAGCAGTTTTGGGGAAGTAAAGATCTGGAGCAGACTTCTTCCATAATGAACCAAAGTGTAAGTATCTTGGACTTTGCAGGCTATAGCATCAGCATTGCTGCTACTCATCTGTGTTATGGTAGTGGAAGAAGCATAGGCAATATGTCCACAAATGGGTATGGCTGTGTTCCCATAGATTTTTATTTACAAAAACCAGTAGGGGCTTACTCTACTCCAGGAGGTAGATTTGTCTCTCTATATTTGTCTCTCTGTCCATATTGTAGTATATTTTTTACACTGGTGACATCAGTAAATGGCTTCTCTGTATCTATGCCTTTTGCAATATGACTTCACAGATCATTTAAGAGACAGAATTTATTTCCTTTTTCTTTGAATTCAGGCCTTCCTTGTGACTTGCTTTGGCCAACAGAACATGGCAGAAGTAGCACTGGCCAATTAAAGCTCAGTTCTCAAAAGGCTTTCTGCACTTCTGTTCTCTTGGATCTCAGGTTCCACCAAAGGAACAAGTGTCCACTAACTAGCACAGGATGAGAAAACACAAGGAGGAACCATGAAAAATGGCAGATGCAGAGCTGTTGAGAGATGCATGGAGCGGTCCAGCCAGGACCAGAATGGCCCAGCTGAGCCCAGTCTAAACTGCCATATTTCAGAACCATAAGCAAACTAAATAACTTCTGTTTTATGCCACAGAGTTTGGGTTGGTTTGTTATGCAGTGAAAACTAACTGATACACCTACTATGGGATAAACTACATACATTATCAAGAATCCTTCCAACTATCAACTGATTAAGTATGATCCCCACTTTATACATAAGGAACCAAGTTTCAGCTAGTGAACTTGCCCAAGGTAGTATGGTGGGTAAGTGATAAAGCTGGAATTTGAACTAATCCCAGGGCTGATGCTCTTGTTACTATGCCAACATCTCAGTTTGGTTTGCTGGTCCCCTCTTCATCTCCATCCACAATCACAACATGTCCCTGCACACAGACACACACACACACACACACACACACACACACACACCCCATTGTAGAGGAATTGATACTGGAAGTTCAAGCTCACCAGGAAACAACAGCTCACTTGGATGATAAGGGGTTCCTTTATAACAATTCTACAGCCTGTATGATTTCTCCTTGCACAGGCTGCATGTGTTACATTTCAGAGCATGCAAGTTTAACTTCCAACATATCCAGACCCACAAGCCACCAAACTACTTTAGGAGCATTGACATCTGTGTATCTGTGTAAAACTTAAAAGAAAAATGGCACTTCCTTAAAAGAAAATATTAATGTACATGCTGCAGTGTGTGGGCATTGGGTGAGGAGTAATACTTCCCTGGACACCCTATATTTGACACTCTGCTGGATCTGCCTGGTCTATAGTCCTTTTGGTAAGCACAATTTCTGGTCTCACAGATTTAATGAAAGATTGATTTTCTTCCTTCCCAGACAAAGATAAACCTCATGAAATGGTTATTTAATTCACAACACAAAAGCATGAAAGCCCTCCTCAAAATTAAAAGAAGTCTTCACACACACACACACACACACACACACAAAGCAGGTTCATTCACAGTAATAGACCACTTTATTATTATTTTTTTTTAGGGCAATAGAACTTTGCTAATTCTCACTAATGACAGAGGAGGCCCATTGTAGAAGAACCAATTTTACTGATTACTGAATCGTATAAAATATTCTGAGAAAGAAATGAAATCTTGGTCATTCAAGACCCTGTTGTGGCTCCATATGTCTTGCTGAGAAATAGGCAACCACTGCTGTTTTAATTGGAAGAATAATCAGGTTTGCAGTTTAGTGAACTGAGATAATCACAAATGCTATCCAAGTGCAAACCTACATTTCAGCCATTATTGAAAAAGACACTTTCAGGTGATAAAAACCAGTAAGTCCAATGGGACGAATCAACAACTCACTGAGTCCAAGGTAAGTGTTTTTAGAAGTGGCTTAATTTTTAAAGCTGATAAGCAAATAAGGCTTCAAGTTACACTTCAAAAAGTTTGCTCATTTGGCCATGTTTGACCTAGTAACATATTATCTCAATGCACATTTAGAATCCCAGTATTAACATAGCATTTGACATAAAAGGTCAAAACCAGATGTGGAGTTGGAATACTTACTCAACTCAAAATTGATGACTGAAATGTTGAAAAATATGGTTAATTAAAATGTTTAAATCAAATGAACATGTTACAATAAAAAAGAAACAATGAAACACTTGGGAAATACAAGAGTTCCTTAAATATTATCTCAGAGCATTTCAGCAATGGCAACTGGGAGGTGGGGACCCCCACAGAAATTGTCTTGAATTTGACTGAGAATGGTTTCCTACTCTATTTCTAGGGCAATCAGGAACATTTCTGAACTATTTTGTCAACATCAGACACCACCAGAATTGGCAAGAATCTTAAAGAAGTCACTCCGAAGTTATGACATATATATTTTTTAAGTTAGATTTTCTACATTGTTTTATTTGAGAAACACATGGATTCACCATTTAAATGAAGATACGGTTGTATTTGGATCTCCAAGAACAATACTAACGTGATAGAAAATCAATACCTACCATACGAGAAAGGCATTGTTCTAGAAGATTTGCATAAATGAACTCTCTTAATGCTCATGTCAACACTATTAGACAAGTACTATAATTAGCCATCAGGGAAATTCAAATCAAAACTACATTGAGATATCACCTTACACAAGTTAGAATGGCAAAAATTGAAAAGGCAGGAGACAACAAATATTGGAGAGGTTGTAGAGAAAGGGGAACTCTCTTACACTGTTGGTGGGAATGCACGTTGGTACAGCCGCTTTGGAAAACTGTGTGGAGGTTCCTCAAAAATTAAAAATAGAGCTACCCTATGACCCAGCAATTGCACTACTGGGTATTTACTTCAAAGATACAGATGTAATGAAAAGAAAGACCACATGCACCTCAATGTTCACAATAACCAAACTCTCAAAGGAGTTGAGATGCCCTTCAATAGACAAATGGATAAGAAGATGTGGTCCATATATACAATGGAATATTACTCAGCCATCAGAAAAGATGAATACCCAATATTTGCATCAACATGAATGGAACTGGAGGAGATTATACTAAGTGAAATAAGTCAAGCAGAGAAAGACAATTATCATATGGTTTCACTTATTTGTAGAACATAAGGGATAGCATGGAGGACATTAGGAGAAGGAAGGGAAAAATGAAAGGGAAGAAATCAGAGGAGACGAACCATGGGAGACATTGGATGCCAGGGAACAAACTGGGGGTTTTAGAGGGGAGGGATGGGTGATAGCCCAGTGATAGGTATTAAGGAGGACACGTATTGCATGGAGCACTGGGTGTTATACACAAGCAATGAATCATGGAACACTACATCAAAAACTAATAATGTACTGTATGGTGACTAACATAACATAATTAAAAAAATAAACGAAACTTCTAAAATGACAGGTAGAAAATTATTTTCTTGACCCTCACATTGAGCCTCTCTTGATGTCTCTACCTTGAGCCAGTTCATGTTGGAGAAAATGAAGACAAATCCAGCTAAAGACAAAATGTGATTTGACTTGTCACAAAACTTGCCATGAGTGTGAACTGAGTCAAATTGATTCAAGTTGTGTTAGTACAACAATGGAACATCTGGGTCTTGAATTACACAACAATTAATGTAAAAAATGTCAGTAGTATTTATGGAAGTTTATTCAGATGTTAAATTAGTTTGTTTTAACTCAGAACATTTATGATGTTCAGGCAGACTCTTTCAAAGTGATTTTTAATTAGTGAAGTTGCAGCCGTGAATGTTTCTGCATTTAAACATGGAAATCTGCATATTCTTTTAGCATTTATATATTGGGCCTTCCTAGGTAATGTTGGGTTACAAAAATGCTGAAGATTAAGTTCCAGACCTCAAGGTCCTTAATAAGCCAGTAGGAGAAATAATATGTGTTCACAAAAAAATATGCAATGCAAAATAGGACAATTCATAACTGAGAAATAGAGCAAGTGCTGAAAGGGTTCATCAAGAACACAAGAAGTTTTGGTATATGTATGTTGGTTGGGGAACTTTATCCTAAGAGGAAGGAACAGCAGGAGAAAAGGCAACTCATGGCAGGGAAATAAACCAAGTGGTCCAATGTGTCAGCAATAGTGAATGTGTGAGGGATTTGGGGGAAATTTTAAGAAAATAAATTAAATGCAAAGTTGTGATCTTCCAGCACACCAGTCAGTAAGTGGAATGTGCTGTGCACCAACTGGGCATGGGCAGGCGAGAGTGCATCATATGTTCCTCTTACCCATGCAGATTTTTTTCTGAAGATGTAACACCATCAGAGCCCCAAGTACTCTTTCTTCAGTCCTCCCATTTCCTCAGCAGCCAAAATCAGACAAAATTTATAAGCTAGACAAGACCTGAAGAATAAAATGAATGATTATTCTAATAGACAAATATGTAATAGTGCCTAAGCACATGAGAAACAGTTCTAGACATTGATCACATTATATGTCATAAAAGATACACCATAAAATTTTTAAAAATAGTGTGTAAAGATCACAATTAAAGATTGATATAAAAAAGGGATCATTGTTTAAAACCCCATACATTTGGAAATATAGAGTATACTTCTAAATAATTTATGGTTTATAAAAGAATTATACTAAAAATTGTGGTGTAAGTACCATGTGAATAATACAAAAGGTACTTAGAAAACTTGCAGGATGCAGCTATAGCAGGAAACTTTATATTATTGAATTCTTATATCTAGAAAAAGGAAGACCAAAAGTTAACAAATCAAATCTCTAGTTGCAAAAAGAACAACATAATAAGTCCAAAAAATTAAAAAGAAAATATATTTAATATGAGAACAAAATAAATTAAAAAGCAAAAAAAAAAAAAATAGAACTGAGAAAATCAATAAAGCTAAAAGTTAATTCTTTTACATGACCAATATTCTTGCCTTTGGCAGGATCAGTGGAGAAAGTCAGAGAAGGAAAAACTCAATAATATTAGGAATGAAAAAGGGACATGACCATAAATGCAACAGAAATTTAAAAAGATAATAAGAGAAAACTACAAATATCTTTGCACCCAAAATTTTGAAAACATATTCCTAGAAAGTTACTGCAAATAATGGATGCAGACTAAAAATTAAATAGAAAATCAGTGTGGTCTAATTCCAATAAAAGTAATTGGATCTGTTGTTTAAAACCCTCCCACAAAGAAAACATCAGGCCCAGATGATTTTTATGGGCTCTAGAAAACATTCAACAAATAGCTAACTCCAACTTAGAACTTAAAAAAAAAGAAAAAAAGTTTTACTTTCCAGCTTATCTTATAAGATAATGTAAGATTGATACCAGCAGACAAGAAAACTCTAACACAGGGAAATCTAGTTAATTAAATTAATAACTCAACTTGTAAATGTAGATGAAATCCTCAAAAATCAGTAACAAAGCAAATTCAGAAATGAACTACATAATTTGAACTCATTCCAGAAACAGGTATTTGGATCAACCTTAGATAATCTATTATTCTAATTCATCATGTAAACAGATAAAGAAAAATCAATAAATTTAAAACATTTATTAAAAAAACTCTCAGCAAACTAAAAATAGAATAAGCTTCACTTGGCAAAATATATCTAATAAATGTTTACTCAAAACTGTAAAGGAATTCTCTTTAAACTGTGCCATAAGACAAAGATACTCACTGTAAACATTTCTAGTCAATCTTATATTAGATACTCTAGACAGAACAATAAAATAAGAAAAGAATGGAAAATTATAAAAATGGAAAAAAGAAGAATCATGTTTTTATAAAAAGAATTTATAGTTTATGAATGAATAAATGAGTTGAACAATTTTGTAGACTGAATAGAAGCTGATGGAGAGGGAGAGCTTGGAGGTATAGAAGATGGGGGAAATGTTGGAGTAAGATTCCCAAGAGAGAAGCAGGAAAAGTAAGGCTCCTGAGCTTGATGGAGCCCCCTTCTTGAATCCTACACAGGGTAAATTTACTGCTGTATTTGCCATGTTATATGATACATCTAGGTGGAGCAAGAAGTAGATCTACACAAAGATGGGAGAAATTGTTCTCTTGGGCAAAATATACTCATTACGAGGGAAATGTGTACTTTAAATTTCTATAGCTATTAAAATTTCCATAGCTAGCATTTCAAGATCTACCAAGGCAGGAGCCTTCCCTTCATCCCCAGTCCCACTGTCTATACATTTTTACCTGGAAACCCTTGATGAGATTATCTATTACTATCTGCAAGCCTCATGGACACTGGTAGCTATTGGTTGCCTCAAAAATAAACATATATAATCTTGGGTCTGATTTAGACTTAAGCCTATCCCCATTTTTTCTTGCCTGCTTCATAGTCTCAGCATAAATTACAAATGTGTAGATCTTTACTGTAGGGCACTATATCCAGTAAGGATCCCCAACCCTGATATTTTGTCTCCTTGTACCGAGGTCAAAGAATCAAAGAACTGGCACTGGAAGGGATGATGAAAGGAGGCTTTCCACATTTCCACTCTTTCTGGAGATGAGTGGAAAATAAATGCAGAAAGTCAAGGACCCACTGATTAAAGGATTTGCCCATGATCATGAAATCAGAAACAGAGTAAGAGCCTCTGATTCTCGATTAGTGCCTTTCCCTAGACCATGAGCAGCTACCTTTTGGAAGATCAGTGTGAAGAATAGTAAGGGATGGTACAGGATGAAGGCATCGTCCTTGACATTTAAGTTTGCACAAATAACAGGCATAGTCCCAGGTAATTATCTTGTTGGGAGGTTTTTTTTGTTTTGTTTTTTGTTGTTGTTGTTGTTGTTGTTGTTTAATGACTAAATGCTGAAATGAGTATGTAAGTGAGTGCAACAGAAGATTTTTGAAAACTGGGACTGGATTTTATTCATTTCTATTCCAGCACAGTACTTAGCACATGGTAGGTTTTCAATAAATGAATGCTATATGGCTATTGAACCACAAAATATTTAATATGTTTGGAGAAAACATTTCCTAGAGTCTAGACTTAAAGTAGATGTTTTATAGATTTTTCTTTGAGATGGGGTTGGCTGTGATATAACATTTTTCCAAAATGTTGCTTCATTTAAAAAAAAAAAAAAAACAGAAATACAAATGTTGTTGGAGTTCTCAGTCAGTCCATGTTAAATTCCGTCTCTCTGGAATGTTCTAGAATCCTCTCTAAGTGGTATTTTTTTTTTCCTATATGGTATTTTCTCCCAACTTATTGCCAACATTTGTATGGATTTGACCAAAATAAGACCAGTATTTCCTGAATCATTTGACATTCAGCTGTTGCTGAAGATGTTAAAACTACAAGCAAACCTGCTAATCGTTGGCAACAAAGCAGCTTAATCCTGGCTGACCAGCGATTTGTTTTGGAGCCTGTGGAGCAACAGAGAGATTCAAGTTTATAAAAAGAGGTAAATAGTCGGTTAGAGATTAGAAGCAAAAAAAAAAAAAAAAAAAAAAAAAAGGAAAAGACTTCTTTCCCCCAGACCACACACTGATAGGGAATCCTCCTTGAGCAATTGTGTGAGAATGTTTCATGTTTCATCCCCCTCCCCTCTCCTCAGCTTCACTGCCCATTTCTCTCCCTTCCTCAACCACAGAAGGTTTGATTGACACTTGTCACCACTGATAGAGAGAGAAAGATGTTTGGGGAGGGGAGGAACGGGGAGGGAGTAGCAGCCTCGTTAAAAGCAGCCGTCCTCAAGAGATGATTCCTTCTTTCTGCATGTGTTTTGTCTCTCTCTAAATTATTCAAATCTGGGTGGCATCTAGGATAACTGGCATTTTGACACAGCTTAAGGGATTGTCTCCCTAGAACTATTGAATTGAAACTACCACCCTTTAAAAAAATGTATAAAGAGATCTTTGGTATAATCTGATATGTCTACAAATGAAAGGCAGTTTCATGAAAAAGCTCTTAGATATTTTGGACTTATTATTTTGTTTCATCCAATCTCACGAGTAATCTTTACTAGCCTGAGAAAGAGAAAAGCTCTTACTTGGATTTCTTTAAAGCATATGTATAATAGTTTGGTGGATGATGGTTGGTTACACAGCTGAGGCAGCTGGTTGAGAACATAGGTGTGGACTTTCATGGCCAGAAAGATTTGCCTTTGTTAGAAATATCTTTAGTGTGGGATATAGAAGGAGCGCTGAGGAGTTGGGGGGAACTCCTTATAGCCCCAGATGTGCCACTGTCAGTTCTAAGGTCTTAGATAAGTCACAGAGGGCTTATTTCTCCTACTGGTGGGCCATACCTCCTTCCAGATTTAGGGGTATGTAATTATTGGCTTATTCTGTTATTCATTCATTATAGTAGCATTTTTCTGTCTTTTGCGGATAGAGATACTTAGTGTAATTTTAAAACTTTAGTTCAGGTCAACAATCGATTATTGGTGCCTCTGGGTCAAGCACTGTACTGGGCACCACAGGGGTGTGTGTGTGTGTGTGTGTGTGTGTGTGTGTGTGCACGAGTACATGTGCATGTGAGAATGGGTGGGGCAGATACTAAGGTAAGCCTCCTGGTTCCTATACTCTAGGAGTCTGCAATTTTCACCTCATTTGTTGGCTTATTTAAATTTCCTGTTAAGAAGATCCTCTGACCATAGGGTCAGTAAATTTAATCATTAAAAACACAAGATGCCCAGTTAAATATAAAATTTAGATAAGTGACAAATAATAATTGTGCAATATTTGCAATATTTGGGGCAAGCTTAGACTAAAACATTATTTGTTGCTTATCTGAGGTTCACATTTAACTGGGCGTCCTGTGTATGTATTACCTGGCTACCCTGAATGAGGTCACCACTGAGCTCTTCCCTCAGATGTCAGAAATTTTGCTCCTACCAGAATTTTTGAATCTGAGAGGAAATTAGAGATATATATCTTTCACCTGGTAGGATTGGTTTATTCATGCATTACACAAATACGTGTTGAGGACCTACCATGGGCTGAGAGCTAGGGTAGGTCTTGGGGATACAAGTGGAAGAAGAAAGCATAGCCCACGGTGTTATGAAGGTTATGGTTTCCCAGGAGGGAAACAGACATTTTAAAACTAATCACATTTAATAAGGACTTAATTCCAATTGTCATAATGCTCACGAAGGAAAATGAAAGGCGCAATGAGAATGTTTAACAGAAGTGCCTCATCTCATCTTGGAGGTTGGAGCAGGCATCTTAGAGGAAGTGATAGTTAACCCGAGACAACTGGGTTCTGGAGAAGAGTGATCTAGACAGAAGAGCCACTAAGGGGTTTTTGTTGCAGCCATGGGGATAAGTTCAATCCAAGGGAAATAGAAGTAACAGTGAATAGTTTGTTGTTGTTGTTTAGTATAAATGCAAGAGCATCTATTACCACAGAAAGGATCATGTTTCTAGAATCAAATACTAGTGTCACCAAAGCCTATGTAGCAGATGCTCAGATCAGAAGGAAGGTGACAAGACGGAGAAAATTGTCTTGGTTTCTTTGTCAGGATGCCAATGCGTCTGTGCTCATTACCAAGAGCCCATGATCTGTGAACTTAAACACAACTGGGAGAAGTCGCCCATCAAGAGAGCAATTCAACATGTTTTTTACCACTTTGGTATGGTGGGTGGTGTATTTGTTTTCTAGGGCTGCCATAACAAAGTACCAGACTAAGTGGCTTAATTCAACAACAGAAATGTATTTCAGTTCCAGAGGCTAGAAGTCCAAGATAAAGATGTTGGCAGAGTTGGTGTCTCCTGAGGTCTCTCTCCTTGGCTTGAAGTTGGCTGTCTTTTTTCTGTGTTTCACATGACCTTCCCTCTGAGTGGATGCATGTTTGTGTCCAAATTTCTTCTTCTTATATAAGGACACTAATCATATTGAATTAGGGGCCTCCCTAATAACTTCATTTAACTTAATCACCTCTTTAAAGACCTTGTCTCCAAATATAGTTACATTCTGAGGTCCTGGAGGTTACTTCAACATGATTTTGGAGTGGGACACAATTCATTCCATAACATGTGGCATGGAAAAACAAATAATCTTTGTTACCTCCTCTCTGAGAAGGATAGGCAAATGGGCTGGCTTGCCTTCTGTGCCACCAGCCCTCGAAATCCAAGCCTTTAGGAAGGACCTCAAGGATACTGGGTCCTACAGACACACTTATCCAGGATTATTGCTTTTGGTGGGCAGTGCTTGGATAGAGAGAGATGCAATGATGAAAAGAATAAATCTTCAGAGATTACAGCCTTTTAAATGATCAGTAGCTGTTACTCACTCATTAAGCTACTCATTTATTCTCTATGGAGAGAAATAGGTAAGAAAGGGGCTAAGAGGCCAGGAGTGTTATATCCATGGAGGAGGAGATCCATCCATGTGGGAAAAAAACCCGAGAAATTTATTCTCTATGGAGAGAAATAGGTAAGAAAGGGGCTAAGAGGCCAGGAGTGTTATATCCATGGAGGAGGAGATCCATCCATGTGGGAAAAAAACCTGATTAGTACCAGTATCATTATCAGTCTTTGCATTATTATTGGTACTGATAGATAATATCAGTATTTGTATTAGTATTTGTACTAGTATTGATACCAACATTATTATCAGTATCAGTGTCAGTATTTGTTAGCATTAAAATTGGTGTTGGCATTAAAATTAATATAATAAAACATTTATAACAATGTTTTGGCACAAATAGGGTCTCAGGAAATGTTAATTTTTTTCCCACTTCAAACTTCCCTTCACTGAAAATTCTTCTTTTGTTCTAGGAAAAGACTGATTCTCTTCCTTCCAATAAATATTTATTGAGAATCATTTTACTGAATCAAATGAACTGCCATTGATTTTGTGGTATAGAAAAATTCTTGGTTGAAAAGGACTTTGAATGGTGGAGTTATTCTTGGGGAACATGAGGGACTCTCCCCCACCCCAACCAACAGAGAAGGGAAACTTTTTTGGCAGTTTCAGTGAGTTGTTGTCTTGGAGAGATGAGTAAAGCGATTATGGCAGTGATAGAGGTGGGGGGTGGGAAGGGTGGCATGAACAGAACTCCCCAGTCTCCAGCCTTACAGAGACACAACAGGAAGCGTAAACAGACATTTCAGGAGAGTCAGTGAGAGCAAGGGTCTTGGGGTTTTCAGGGGTGTCCCTTGATGATGACATTTGTTTCCATACAACAAACAAAGTTGGTGGGGACATTCTATCATAAGATGTCTTGCCTGAGGACGATCAGCTCTCCTGCAGGTTTGATTTTGGTATGTTTTTACATCAGCAATCTTATTACTCGGGATATATTTTTTGAGTAACATCTTGTTGGCCTACTTTGTTAAATATAGAACACCACATGCTAGATAAACTGGACATTTGTGTGTGGGGGATAATTGAGCTGTTAGTGCTGAAATGAAGCAGGATGTCAGTGGAAACTGCATTTGTCAGTTTTTAGAAAGGAAGATTTTTTTATTTATTTTTCTCTTTTTCCAGATTTATTGAGACATTATTGTCATATAACATAAGTTTAAAGTGCACATATTATCCTCTGAAATATTCACCACATAATAAGGTTATCTAATAGATCCACTAGCTCACATGCTTACCATTGTTTTATGTGTGTGGTGAGTTTTACAATTTACTTTCTTAACTTTTAAGTATGTAATACTGTATTGTTAACTAATCACCTTATTATATGTTAGATTTCCAGAAATTATTCATCTTATAGCTGGAAGTTTGTACCCAACATCTCCACATTTCCCCCATTCTCCCCAGCCCCTGGCAATCAGTATATTATTAATATATTTATTTACAAATTAACATTTGGAAATAATTAATATTTATTTCCAAAACTCAGCTTTTTTAGATTCCACATATAAATAAAAATACACAATATTTGTCTTGCTCTGTCCAAATTATTTTACTTGGCATAATGTCTTTGAGGTCCAGTCATATTGTCAAAAAGACAGTATTTCTTTCATATGGATGAATGACATTCTGTTATATATATATAACACATTTTCTTTATCCATTTATCCATTGATAGACGGTAAGCTTATTTCCATGTCTTGTTTAATTTGAATAATGCTGCTATGAACATGGGGATGTAGATATCTTGTCAACACAGTGATTTTGATTCCTTCAGATACATACCCAGAAGGGAGATTCCTGGATCAAATTGTAGCTCTAGTTTTTAAAATTTTATCTATTATGTTATGTTAGGTACCATACAGTACATCACTAGTTTTTAATGTAGTGTTCCATTATTCATTGTTTGCATATAATACCCAGTGCTCCATGCAATACATGCCATCCTTAATACCCATTACCAGGCCCACCCATCCCCTCCTACACTGTTGGTGGGAATGCAATTTGGTATAGCCTCTTTGGAAAACAGTGTGCAGTGCTCGCTTCGGCAGCACATATACTAAAATTGGAAAACAGTGTGGAGATTCCTCAAAAAGTTAAAAATAGAGCTACCTTATGACCCAGCAATTGCACTACTGGGTATTTGCCCCAAAGATACAGATGTATTGAAAAGAAGGGCACGTGCACCCCAATGTTCATAGCAGCAATGTCCACAATAGCCAAACCATGGAAGGAGCTGAGATGTCCTTCAACAGATGAATGAATAAAGAAGATGTGGTCCATATATACAACAGAATATTACTCAACCATCAGAAAGGATGAATACCCAACATTTGCATCAACATGAATGGAACTGGGGGAGATTATGCTAAGTGCAATAAGTCAAGTAGAGAAAGACAATTATCATGTAGTTTCATTTATTTGTGGAACATAAGGAATAGCATGGAAGACATTAGTAGAAGGAAGTTTCCTTGAGGGGGAAGGAGATATTTAGATCATTGTTACATGCCATTTTTTCTCCCCTGCAAAGTTAGATATCATTCAACAAGTCTTCATGAAGTGCCAAAGATATCCCCTAAGTCATCACTACAAGACAAAAAGAAAAGAGAGAGGCAAAAAGAGAGAGAGAGAGAGAGAACAATATACCAATAGACTATACAACATGATTCTTACATTTGTATTCTGTGAGCTTAAGGAGAACTAATATTCTAAAGTCTAAGAATTCAGTCATGGCAGCTCAGGTACAATTGTTCAGAGTACAGTAGTGCCTCCCTCATCGGTGGGGTACACGTTCCAAGAACCCAAAGGGATGATGGATGTTAGATGCCTGAAACTGTATATAGTGCAAAACATACACACACACACACACATTATCTTATGTATATATACATATATGTATATGTGTGTATATATATGTTTTGTGCTATCTACAGTATGTATATATATACATATACACACATATATGTATATATAAAATTTTGACAAATATATATATAATGTTGACATCAGCACTAGTATAGATACTAATATATATATAATACTAATATATGTATGTAAAAACTATACATACATACCTATAATAAAGTTTAATTTATAAATTAGACATAATGAGATTAACAATAATTAATAATTAAATAATAATAATTGATTAACAGTAATAATAATAATAAAATAGATCAATTATAACAATATATTGTAATGAAAGTTATGTGAATGTGTTCTCTCTCTGTCTCAAAATATCTTATTGTACTGTATTCATCATTCTTGTGATGGTGTGAGATGATAAAATATCTATGGAAGGAGATGAATCAAGGTGAACGCTGCAGTTGTTATAACATAACATTAGGCTATTATTGACCTGGCAATATGTGAGAGGGAGATCTTTTGCTTCCAGACCATAGCTGCCTACAGGTAACTGATACTGTGGAAAACAAAGCCATGGATCGGGGGGACTACTGTGTAGGCTCCTAGTTCAAACTGCATGGGTCCAACTTCAAGTATTATAATTTACTAGTTGTGTAACTTTAGTCTACTCTTAGTCTACCAATTTCCCCAAAGAAAATGAAAACATTGATTTGAAAAGACATATGCATTCCTGTGTTTCTTGCAGTGTTATTAACAATAGCCTGGATATGGAAGCAACCCAAGTGTCCATCAATAGATGAATGGATAAAGAAGGTGTAATATATTTACATATACAAATACACATATATGTACACACACACATATACACACAATGGAATATTACTCAGCCATTAAAAAGGGTGAGCACTTGCCATTTGCTACAATACGATGGCCCTAGAGGGTATCATGTTAAATGAAATAAATCAGAGAGACAGAGACAAATACAATATGATTTCACTCATATGGAATCTAAGAAAAAAAGCAAAACAAATGAATAAATAAACAAAAAGTAGAATCAGACCTACAAACACAGAGAATAAACTGATGGTTGCAAAGGGATATACTATTAAAAAAAAGCACACTTATAAAGCAATCCAATAAATATGAACACTCACCAGTTATTTGATGTTATTAAGGAATAATTTTTAAATTTGGTGAGTAATAATGATATTGAAATTATGTTTTAAAAAAAGCTCAGGTCAAATACTCTTTTCTTTTACTTAAACACTTAAAGCTATAAACTATTGCAAAAGGAAAGATCTCTCTCTCTCTTCGCACTTATGCACCAATAAAGGGTCTTATTTACACACAGCCACAAAGCAGGCATCTACATGTCAGGATAAAAACACTTGCCCAAATCTGACCATGCTGACATCTTAATCTCAAGCTTCTAGCCTGTAGAACTTTGGGAGAACAAATTTCTATTGTTTAAGTCACTCAGTCTATAGTATTTTGTTATGATGGCTACAGATGAATTCAACACACACCATCACTTCTGCCTTCTCATAGACCAACCCTGATACAACATAGGAAAGGATTACACAAGGAAGCAGGAACATTGGAGGCCATCTTGGAGGCTGGCTGCCATAGCTTATCTCCAAAATATAAAAATAATTGTTTAAAACAAATAAGACAAATGTCCCAATTAAAAAAAGGGCAAAAAAATTAAACAGACATTCCCCAGAAGATATATGGGTGACCAATAGGCCCATGAAAAGTTGCTCAGTTTTCAGGAAAATGCTAAATTAAAACTACAATAAAGGACATTCTGTACTCACTAGAATGTTTAGAGTAAGAAGATAGATATTACCAAGTGTTGGTGAACACCCACAACTAACATATATTACTGGTAAGAATACATAATGCTAGTCATTTTTGAAAGAGTTTACCAATTTTCTTATAAAGTTAAACATGTTCTTTCCACAGAGATATAAGAGTGCTCTTACCAGCACTCTTATTCTTAAATATTATCTAAGAGAAGTATTATCTAAATGTCCATACAAAGACTGTATACAAATTTTCATAGCATTATTTATAGAAGCAAAAGCCTGGAAACAACCAAATGTCCATAGTCTGGTGTATCCGTACTACGAAGCACTTTCCAATAGAAAACACCACCTTGTTAATGCACACAACTACAGGGATGGATCTCAAAACAGCATGTGAAATAAAAAAATAAATAAAGACTATATATTGTATGACCCCATTGACACGCAATTCTAGAAAAGGAGAAACTATAGTTATAGAAAGCAGAGTTCTTGGGCCAAAGATTGAAGGAATGGGTTGTCCATAAAAATATGAAGGATATTTTGGGCGTGATGGAAATGTTCTCTATCATAATTGTGGTAGAGTTTATACAAGTGTATATAACTATCAAAATTCAAAAACTGAATACCAAAAGTGGATCATTTTATTCTATGGAAATTATACCTCAATAGAGCTATTAACAAGTGTAAAAAAGAAGAAAGAGTGAAAAGTAAAAAGTATTCTTTTTGCACATTCATATTACCCACATTCCACTTGCAAGAAAGCCTGGGAAGCATAGCCTTTAGGTGGAGGGTACATTCCTTTGGTAGGTATTTTCAAATAGATGTCGTTTAGAAATCCAGAAGAGAGAGCTGAGATACCAGGAATGGGTGGCTTTTACAGAGTGGGGCAGGATTCTGTAAACACACTTGTTCAATTTTTCTCCTTAAACATGTGTATGGAGGCTGTTTTTTGATAAAAGCAAAATTTCATCTCATTGGGAAAGAAACTGTTTGGAGGATGAACACTAAAAATCAAAAACAGAAAATACACTTCTATCCATCTGCCTCTGGGCATGTGGTGCCTGAAGGGACTGAGCCAGCCCTGTGGGGTTGCCTGGTCATACAGGACAAGGCAGAGCCACACAAAGGGATCATCAGGGACCAAGGAAAGTTTGAGCCCCTCCAATCTGCTGGGAGGTAATTTCAGGAATGAGAGTTTCTCCAAAGATTACCCTCTGAGACCTCTCCTTTGAAAAACAGTCCCAATTCTGTGACTCACTTCTGGCTGCTCTGTGGGTACGAGTCAGGTTCAGGGCATTTTAAGAATGGATGACACTGGTAGAATTTTACTGGCTTGCAAATCATCTTTTATTAATCCTGTGTCCTAAGGACTGTGTGACGTAAGCTAACGAATGGAGACCAGAGAAAGAAACTTTGCTGAGAGGTGCTTACATACGTGGCCTTCTAATGAATTATATATAGTCTAAATACTGAAGCAGGAGTCTGTTCTATTCTCTGCTATGTTTCTCAGACCATGTTACAATGAAGACATATAATGGCTATATGGACATACAATGGGTATTATTCCACTGAGTGGAATGAATAAACTGCCAACCATTGAAATTTTAAGGACTTTTTGTATTTCTTAGTGAGGTAAATAGGCTGCCCAGGCAAATAGATCTTATGACAAATAATAGAAGATGTGTTATTCCATAAAATAGATGTATTGAGTACATTCTGAAGAAAGTTCATTTTTTAATATTTCAACATTTCACATTCTGTCCGTAACCTCTCACCCCAAAACCACATTAGGGAGTTGCATTAATGATCCTCAAATGTCGTCATTTATCCATTTTACTCTGATTTTTACCAAATTTGAGGAAAAGCACTGTGGAAAGGAAATGGGAAGGAACAGACGCCCCTCTTGACTAAACCACTTGGAACCATTAACAGTCCACAGGGACTCAGATAAAAAGAATTTCACTTTGTTTCTATGAAAATGAGGAGATTAAAAGAAGGGACAAACTCTGTCCATGAGGATAATTCTTCCTCACTTAAAGGACTGAGGACTTTTCTTTTTCTTTTTTTTTTTTTTTGTTTTAGAGAGAGAGAGAGAGAGAGAGAGAGCAAGCACGTGGGAGCACAGGCAGAGGCAGAGGGAGAAGCAGGCTCCCTGCCGAGCAAGGAGCCCGATGTGGGACTCGATCCCAGAATCCTGGGATCATGACCTGAGCTGAAGGCAGCTGCTTAACCAACTGAGCCACCCAGGCGTCCCAGGACTGAGGACTTTTCTAATGAGGAGCAAACATTAAGGCCGTTTTATATCGCCCGGAACCCAGCATGTCCACCTGCTTCGGGTAAGAGCACACTGAGTAAAAATAGCACACATGAATGCAAGAAGCTACCTCAAAATGGTCCTGCTCAAAACTTCAAGTGAGAAAATGTGCACGCATTTTCTGTGGCAAAAATGTGGGTGAAGAACAGAATTGCTGTTGTTCTGAATGTTTCCATAAATTGAGTCTGACCAGAGTCTAAGGGAAACATGTCTAAGGTAAGGTCAGGAAGTTACTCTTTCTTGGTAAAAATCGCATTAATTCCCTTAGTCGTAATTTAACGCCTTCTTCAAACTTTTACATTTTTTTCTAGTCAACAGTGTAAAGACAAATGTATTGTGGATCCGAAGGTTGTTTTCTCGTGGGGCATAAAAACGCTTCATGGTTTATATAAATGTAATAATTCTCGAGATTACCATTTCATGGTACACCGCGCACCAAAGAAAGCAACCTGTGTCTTTCTTGAAAATGTGCGGGTGGGTGGGGGAGGTCCCGAGGTTGGATGTGGGGAGCCCCCAGCCCCAGAATGTAATCAGATAAAGCTAGTGGCGTGGTATTAGTGTGTCAGCTTTGCCTAAATCCCAGCATCTTCAATGGGCCAGCCCTTTCCTCATTTGTCACCCCAGCGCACCTTTTGTGCACATAATTTCCCATTGGTATTACCCAGAGCTTGGAGTCGATAGCCAACTAGCCTCTTTGCTTGTACCATTATTTCCAGCAAGCTTGCTACATCTGCAATAAATCCTGGAGGATTTGTGGGTGGACTGAGAAGTATGAGTGACAGAATGAGGTGATAAGGCCTGGATGGGGCTGAAACAAAAGCCTTCCCATGCTGGCCTGATGTGACCGAGCTGCAGCCTCGGAAGGCTCAATTTGATCAAGTTTTTGCCAGCTGTCTTGCAGAGTTCAGCAAGTTAAAAATGGAGCCCGTGAACATTTCTTTCAAACTCTATTAAGCTTGCCTGAGAAGACTAGTGATGAAAATCTCTCTTTTCTTAGCTGTTTTATGTTGTGGTGATGGTGGTGAACATTGGATATTCAGGAAGATGTGTCAGCTGTGCCCAGCAACTGTTTTAAGTGACAGACCCAGATAAAAAGGCAGGCTGTGGCTTTATGTGGCAGTCACAGACCATTATCAGGTGTGGGATCAAGAAAAGTGGTTTAACAGAGATTTCGCAGCTTGCTTGCAGAGGGGCTATGACAAACTCTTCAAAGCAAGATCAAATTGTGGCTCTCATTTTATATCAATTTTTCTCTTCTTGGGTATTATTATTAGCCAGGAAAGCTTAACTTAGAAGTGGTGTCTCTTTATCAGGGATGGCACATTATATGTTTGTATGTGCATGCATTTCAACATGTAAATGAAGGGAGGGACTGCAGCTTCTGGAAAGCATATTGCATGAGAATCTGCACTGTTGCTGAGATCTTTTCATGTGGTGTTTGGGATTTCAGGGTCCCTTGCTGGTTCTGTATCAGTCAGTCTAAGTTAATGCCTTGATGACAATTACCTCTAAAATTTCAGTCGTTTGCAAGAATGAGTTGTTGTCCATGCTATGCGTCTGCTATGGACTGAATGTTTGCCCCCCCCCCAAAATCCATATGTTGAAGCCCTAATCTCCAGTGGGATGGTATTTGGAAGTGGGTCTTGGAGAGGTAATATTAAGTTTAGTTGAGATCATGAGGGTTGAACCATGAACCTTGAACCATGAACCTTGGTGACCTTACAAGGGACCAGAGCTTAGTCTCTCTCTCTCTCTCTCTCTGTTGTGTGAGGATACAATCAGAAGACAGCCATCTGTCTTGAGGGAGAGAGCTCTCACAAGACACTGAATGTGCCAGGACCTTGAACTTGGGCTTCCTAGTCTCCAGAACCGTAAGAAATAAATGCTTGTTGAAGCCACAGCAGCCTACGGTACCTCTTGTGGCAGCTTAAGCTGATGAAGGCAGTGTCCATTGTGGTTCAACTGTGCTTTGTGCTAGGACCCAGGTGGATAAGCAACATCTATCTGGGACATTGCTTCTGTCATAGTAGAGGGAAGAGGAAAAATGATGAATCACGTGGTGACTCTTAAAAACCTCTGCCCACAGGAGACATGTGTCACATGCTTTCATATTTCTTTGGCAAAGCATGGCCCAGAGCTAAGCTTGTCATCCATGGGGTGGGAAAGGGAAGCATTGCACAGGAAGGGGACAGACCTGCTTGGAGCCACAGTAATACAATCTTTAGTAGGCCTCAGTTTCCCCATGTGTAATGTATGGGAATTGGATGTCTTTGACTCCATTTAGTGGCACTGTTGAGGCAGCACTTCTGGCTACAGAAACCTGTTGGAGATGCTCTGGTGCAGAGAAAGCTCCAGAACAATCATACCGTGGTTGATGAATGTGAAGTTCCAAGGTGGTTGGCTGAAAGGTATATGTATCACAGCCACATAATAGTTGTGGAAAAGGAGGAAATAGCAAAAGAGAAACTATTTTCAAACATTACACTCTATTTATATTAGAAATAATTTTTTTCCTCCATCCATGAAAAATAAGTCACTTTTAGTCTAGTTTTGTGAGTGTGAGATATGACAACTATAAAAAAATCCAAAAAGATTAAATTGTTGTTTAATGACTTATTATAGAGAGAACATAGGTGCAACTACAACCCAGTTCTAAAATAGAACATTCTGGAAGTCCCAAAGTGTCCCTTTCCAATAATGGCTCCCCTCATTTACTTTTTCTCAAAGATAACTGGTAAAGGCTCTTTTAGAGTTTCCTGAAAAAAGCTCAAAAATGGAATGTTACAGGCAGAATGTTTGCTGAGGATATTCTTAGGATATGCACCTGTAAGAAAATCAGGAAGGCAAGATGAGCAGAGGGAGAAGCTGGTTCACAGTGTGGTTGCCCTAGAGCTCATAACCAATCCTGCAGGTGTCTCTGAAATGGGTTAGCCCTTCAGTGTTGTCCTAAATTGAGACAAGTGGGCTGGACTTTCTTATTCCCACACAAGCCAGTCATTAGACCTAAGTCAACCCCAAGGGAGGCTGGGATGTGGCCCTCGGTCTACAGTTTCCTGTGGCCCAGGGTAATGCCCAGTGAGAGGCACCCAGCTGTAAGCCATCAAAAGAGAATTATTCTCAACAGATAAGAAAGGTACAGGGCTCTTGAAGAAGGGATCCCATGGAACAATACAACATCTGTAACTCTAGCTCTTATGGTAACCACTTCCTTCATATACTTTTTAACATTTATGTATCCCACATGCATTTTTTAGGAATATAGTTTGTTTTACCCACACTACATTTTTAAGATTCACCATCGTTGTCTGTGATTGTGTTGTATTCTATTTTATTATACCCCAATTTATTCATCCATTCCCCTGAAGAGGGACATTGGGCTGTCTCCCACCTTTGGTTATATATACATTATACCATATGAATATCACCATATAAATGGTTCCTGGTGCATATTTGTATGTGTCTGTCTAGACTAAACAATGAGGAGCTGCTCTGCTTGGATGTAGTCTATACAGACTTTCAACTTTCTAGAGAATGCCAACCAGCTTCCCTTCCCATCAACTGCATTCACACTTACATAGTTCCCACTCTTTTCAGAAGTTGGTCTTTTTATTTTTATCATTGTTGTTGTTTGTTTTGAATGCAGCCACCAGGTGGATATATAGCCATGTGTCATCATTGTTTTATTTTCCGTTTTGTTGATGACTAATCCATTTGAGCACCTTTTTATCCACTTTTTTTTATGTTTAGATTTTCTCCTTTTGTGAGGGCAACCTGGTTTTGTCCATTTTTCTTTTGAGGTCTCTTTTTCTTAGTAAATTAAAAAAGATCTTTATATATTTTAGATGTGTAAGATATTATAAGTTATATATATTGCAAATGTTTTGTCATTCTCTATGGTTGTCTTTCTTAATGATGTCTCTAAAGTTCTTAATTTTAAAATAATCAAAATTTATTAAATTCTTTTCCTTTTGTTTTTTTTTTTATGTGTCTTGTGAAATATATTTATCTTATGCTTGCAAAAGTATTTTAGATGCAGATACCTTGTGAATTATGCTGTCTCATTTAGTTCTGAGATGAGAAGGTATCCTGTACTATTCTTTTCTTTTAAAAAAGCATTCGAGTACCTGGAAAGAAAAAACCATTTTCTTTGCAAAGAGATCAATTTGCTTTCATTTTAACTTCAAGTTCTTTTAAGTATGGTCATTGAATCCATAAGGAAATGGTGCTAGTTGTTTAAACAGAAAAAAGGAAATCACCTTGCAAAAACATACAAACTCCATTCCAATTCAGATGAGTTTTTAAAGTTGAAATCTCTTTTCAGGAGGCATGATTACTAGAATAGTTAAAATGAAAAAAAAAATTAACTCTTAGCAGGAGGTGGCAAAGAAAATCTGTCAGATGTAGTCTGGAAAAATGAACAGACCCAAAAGGGCTTAGATAAGTTCATGAACTGATGGTTTTATAATGGGATTATTTAAGGAAGTTGAGAGTTTTAGGGTCTATCCATAACCTTTTAAGAGCTATGTCACTCAGGGCAGTGACTCCCAGCAGTGCCCTAGAGCCATCTCATTGAACATTAGCAAGACCATTGACCCTAACATATTCCAAAGTGCTAATACCCCTTTCCCTTATGCATCTCTTAGGGCCAAGAATGTAGGCATGGATTTAAGATGGCAGAGGCTAAAGCTGTGCCTTCAAGCTGGAGCTCAACTTGCACATCTGGTTGGTTTTACCAGGTGAAGGAGTGACTTCGTTGTCATTACTGTTGTAGTTTATGGGGGGAAGGTGAGCCGATCCTGTGAGGGGGCTTTCCTCCAGTTACGCATTTCTTACCAAAAACAAGTTCCTGCTCTTCCCCTGTACCTCTTTCCCCTTCTCTGGACTAAAAGTTTGGATGCTCATCTTTCCTAGAGCTATATCTCAATTTTCTGTAGACATTGCTTACACTTACCTGTGCGATATCACCAAGGTTGAGAATCACTGACATCAAGCAACTGTGCCCCTCCTCTTGTAACTACCTCATACTCTTCAACATGGGAATTTCTATGCCATTATGTTTGGGAAACTCAACCTGTCATTGTACTGCAGTGTTGCCATTGGTGATTTCTTACTTATATATCCTTGTCCAAGGAAGGGGTTCCACCTGAAGAGATAAACTTCCATTTCAGTTTCAAGAAAAGATGTGAGCAAACCATGACTTTCAACTAATCAACCTGGGCAAGATGTTCTTCCTAAGGTAGTTATGAGCTTTAACTGCCCACATTACCACAAGTTTTGGTTAAGATTAACCTGCTTGGCTTTAATCACAACTAAAAATCAACATCTTCTTAGTAGCCTTTTCATAGGCCCGATAAATATTCTTTTCACCACCTAGGTTCTAAAGCACATTGAGAAAGTAACAAAGTTGAGAACTAAGGGAACTATAATAAAAAAAAAAATCTTGTTATAGCAAGCCTCGTGATCCTGCAGGATTAGAAATTGGGGTCAGCTCTCTATTCTGCCCTTTCTCAAGTTTCAAGGGAAAGGGGAATGTGGAAGGGAGGTCAAATCCAAGCAAGGTAACTTCAGGTAACCCCATCTATAAAAAATGGAGAAGTGAGGGGTTGGTCTTCAGATCTTCAGGATTCTCCTGGTCTGATATACCTGAATCAGTATGAAACATCAGGTATGAAGTAGCTGAGAGAGTCTGGAGCTGCTGCCACCATCCAGTCCAGCTGGCCACAAAATTTTGAATTGACCCTTTTCAGTGAGGTATTGTTAGGAAAGATTTTGGTCCCAAATTGGAGTGCCAGAACTGTTGGCCAGTTAGCTACTCAATCTCATCAATTAATCTATCAGTCTCCTAATTAGCTATCCTATAACCAAATTGTTTAGTACTTTATTAAAAATGAAGGCTAAGTTGAAGGAGATAGTTTAGTTTGAGATAAATAAGCCTGCTGACTGAACCCCAGGAGTGGACAGATTTATCCACCAGATATAAGCAATACTCCCCACATTAGAATTAGGGAAGAGAAACCTGAGTAAGACTTAAAGCATAGAAAGGCAAGGAACCTTCTGTGAGCAGCCCTCCCTGAAGAAGAGAAATGGAAGAGCTGAGTGAATCATATGTAATTAATTCTTTCCAGATTTTCCAGTTAGACACAACTGCTAAAACCCACGGGTCTTCTCTCAACCAGACATATGCTAAATACCTTCTATGCATTTTCAGGATACATGATCTCAAATCTTTTGTCCTTGCAAACTTAAAAATTGTGGAAAGATCAATATTTGTAGGAACCTATCTGAATAATGGGTAAAAAATACATTTCTCTGGGTCACTAGTTCTTAAAAGAATTTTGTTCATTTGTTGAAAATCTAATAAAAATCTTTCTCTCCTCCTCTCTGTCTTTTAAATTGAGGTATATAAACAGATCCAAGTAGAAACTCTAGTTAAAGAGTAAGTAGGGGATACAGATCCTTTTTCATTTATCCTTGATTCTTGTGAACTTCAGAGAGGTCTTCAAGGGTCATTGGGACTCTTCCAAGGCTCTACAGGAAATCATGACTCAGAGAATCAGAAACATCTCCCCGGATTAATCCAGGGCTACAGAAAGCTAGATTTTAGACCCTGCTAGAATTATTTTTACTAAATTTAATTTGGTTGTGATGTCTTCAGCATACATTAAAGGAGTTTATGAAAATGCAAATAGGCACACAAAACTAATTTTCTTTGTTGTAAGGGTATTACTGAAGATATTGTTTACTGCATTAAATCATGTTCTCTTTATGAAGACCCAGGGGATAAATTTTTCTTAGGTTGTTCTTCCTAAGAATAGTTGTTCTTTTTCTAAACATCAGGCTTGTTTTTATCTATAGACCCTATGAAACCTGAAAACAACTCTCTTACTTCATTCAGGCTGCTCTAACAGAATATTGGAGACTGGGTGGGTTAAAAACAATGAATCTATTTCCTCACAGTCTCCAATATTCTGTTATAACAGCATAAATGAAGTGAGAGAATTGCTTTCAGGTCATTTTCTGGAAGCTGGGATGTCTAAGATCAAGGCACCAGCAGCTTTGGTATCTGGTGAGGGCCCATGTCATGGTTCATGGATGTCTGTCTTCTTGCTGTGTCTTCACAGGTGGAAGGGGAAAGAGAGTTGTCTGGGATGTCTTTTAATTTTATAAGGGCACTAATCCCATTCATAAGGTCTCTGCCCTCAAGACCTAATTACCTCCCAAAGGATCTACCTCCAAGTAGTATCACATTAGGGATAGGATTTCAACATCTGAATTTTGGGGGACGCAGTCAGTATATGGCAACAGCTGTTCATACTTCTGCTTTGGTATTGACTGCTTAAAAAGTCAGACTCAGATTTGTGACCCACCTGAAGCTAGTGGATGTATTTCATGTATTAACTCCAGCCTTGCCTTTGTTTGTGTTTCTTACTCTGTCTTTTGACCTATGTATTAATTAGGAGTCTTTTTGGCAGATGACAACAAATCCAATTAAACCTATTTGGACCTGAAGATGAGACTGATTCCACACAAGGCACATTTATGTACAAGAGAGATAAATTTCCAAAGGAAATTCAAGATAGTCTTACCAGTAGGAGAGAAATGAAGAGAAATTATGGCAGTAGGATGGCTGCTGTGGCTCCAAACCTCATATCCAATCACTGCTAAGTCAAGTGAAAGAAAGGAAGATTCTTTCTTCCCCCAAAACTTTGGCAAATGTCTACTTTTTCCCCCTCACTGTATGAGTTAGTGTTAAGTGCCTATCCTTGAACCAATTTAGTGAAAACATTGTTTGGCTTAAGAAACCATTAGCCAGGGGTGCCTGGGTGGCTCAGTGGGTTAAAGCCTCTGCCTTCAGCTTGGGTCATGATCTCAGGGTCCTGGGATCGAGTCCCGCATCGGGCTCTCTGCTCAGCGGGAAGCCTGCTTCCTCCTCTCTCTGCCTTCCTCTCTGCCTACTTCTGATCTGTCTCTGTCAAAGAAGTAAATAAAATCTTAAAAAAAAAAAAAAAAAGAAACCATTAGCCAATACACTTAATGCTATAACGTGGGTAGGAAGTGGGTAGAATATGGTTCTCTTGACCTATGAAGATTCCTGCTCTGCCCCTCTCCATGCCATTTTCTTTAGAATTTATCTATTTCATATCTGTTTCTTTGAAGTTTTGCCCTAAGCTAGAATGGGTCAATCAGATAACTAACCCCCGCTCAGCTGGTAATTTCCAGATTACATAATGCCTTGACCTCACTGAGTCCCTCAAAGAGTTATAAATACAGGGGGCCTCGGTTTGTCTTTTTTTTTTTTTTTTAAGGACACAAAGTGGAAGTAAGAACAAGGCTAATAAAAACAAACCTAATAATTGAGTCCCTTCTTCTTGCCACTAGTGGCGAGTAATTATGACTTTTGCTTTTTCCAGCAGCCCAAATGAAAGGGGATGATGGTGGGGGTAAGGGTGCAAGAGATGATGGGTCATCTTCATTGAGGGGTGGGTAAAAGGGTCAATTGTAGGTCTTACAGACAATCTCTATAAATATTTTTTTCTTTGAGGAGTTTTTGATGTGTATTGTACAATTCCAGAACTTAGGCAGTGCTTAGTACAGAGTAGAATTTGCTAGGTGAATGAGGAACTTCATGCTGACATGCTCATGGTTTATGTAGAACTAATCTTGCTGGGCCCCCCATGAAGACCAGTGTCTGCCCAGTGGATTCACTCCTCCTTTCCAATTTACACAGTCCCCTGATGTTCCAAACTGAAACAACTATAGCAACATTGCCAGAGCTCCCTCTGCCTCTGTCTTTCTTTTATGAAGAGAGATGGGTTGCCCACTCTAGGGTTTGGCAAATGAGATCTGTGCTTCCAAATTCCACATATAAGATTCTGGTACTTTTCCACTATTTTTTTTCCTTTCAATTTCATACCACCATTAGTATATTATTGCTTTTGAATCCTGGCTCAGATCCCTGTATTTTTTAATTGGTTAGGGCAGGGAGTGAGAAGCAATTAGTCAGTTTATTTAAAATGCGAATTACTAGGCTCTACTTATATGGAATTCTGAAACAGTATCCTAGGAGGTGGGAGTCCTGTAATCGGCATGTCAATACCCAAGCCAGATTCACAATTCAGCCATGGATGCCAGCTCTCTTATCAGCTTTTAACACCATACAATATAACCATGGTTTAAGTTAGTCTTTCTCAACCTTTGGTTCATTATTGTCCTCCCAAGAAGCTTTTATTGGGTGATTATTTTTCTTACTCACCACCTACCTTCTCATCCCCCATCATGAAATTTTAATACCACCGATATATGTTAAATACGTTTAGGTACTGTGATCCTTTGAGGAGATACAAACCATGGTAATATTTAAGTGTTCTTCTACCCCCCCCCACCATGAATACATTTTCACCCCTTGGGGAGACATTGGTCTTTTTGGGAATACATGGCCTACATCAAAGTCTTTGGGAAGCTCACTGTGCCCCTGCCTGAGTGCCTACTGTGCCAGTGGGCACCAGAACTCACCATGCTTCTTAGTCACTTCATTCTCCCATCCTCCATCTTAGTACTGTCCTTTCTGAGTGACTTCTGTCCATCAATTGAATGGTCCAGTCAGAAGGGTTGGAATTATTCTAGTTTCTCCTTTCCTCCTGATCCTGCTAATTCCACTTGCCACATACTTTACAAACATAAATCTTCTCCTGTAACCCCACCACCAAATATCTCATTCTGAATGTCATCCTTTCTTTCCAAATTGGTTGCAGTAGTAGTCTGTTAAACTCTTTCTCATCTCTGGTCTTCAAGTCTGAAGATTTGACTAAAGATGTACACAAAGATCTGACTTAATTAAGATCTGATCCCCTTCACATCCTTGATGTAACCTTTCAATGGCTCCCCAATGCCCTGGAAATGAAGCACAGATGCTTTAAAATGGTGGCTAGACCCTCTAAAGTTTGGTCGCCTATCCTATTTCTCCGCCCCATCCCTTACGTTTCTATCTTCACATGGTATGCTCTGGTTTTCTGAACTATGAATCTCACTGTTTTATGCTTCTTTGTCTTTCCTTATGTGGTTCCTTCTTCCTGGGATTCCCTTCTCAATCTTTGCTAACTGGCTTCATATTCCATATCCTTTAAAACTGAGCCCAGTCTTTGCCTCTTTGAAGAGCCATTCCCAAAAACCCAGACTATGCTAAAGCCTGCTCCTCAAGATCCCAGGCTGCTCTGAGTTTCTTTTTGTGGCATCACTTTGAAATCACGTCTGTCTCTCATTAAATCCCAAACTTGTGGATGGCAACAACCACCTCTTTTTATTTTTCCATCTCCAGAAGCTAGCGGAGTGCTTGGCACATGACAAATGTTCAGTACAATGTTTGTTGAAGTAAACCCAACTACCCACCCCAAGGTTGGGGGTACTAATTAGTATTAAAATGGACCAAAAAAGCAGGTGCCCAGGAAGGAAATAGAAAGGCCTTGAGAATCCACCAATGGGATAATTACTTCTAAATAATTCCAATTGAACCAGAGTTGTTCCTGAAAGATGCCAAAACAACTGGTCAGTTCATTGGAAAAGTCAGCCAGTTGGCATCGCGGAGACCAAAACATTCAACCAGTCATTTCACTAGACTTGTGACTTTTCAGCAGGTGTCCATGCAGCCTGGGATGGAAGAAGTTACTGATCACTCTTTGTTTTCTATTTTCTACTCCTTCCTACCCTCCCACTCACACCCCACAACCTATGCTGGTGTTTCAGCACCCGTGTGAATATAAGAACACTTTCAAACACTTATATTTGAAAAAATTCCCTAAGCTGGCCAGGAAATGCCCCAAACTGTCCACATGGAAAATCCTACAGACGAAAAGGCAAGTTTAACCAAGTTGCTCTAAAGCACTAGCCCCTTTCAGGTTTTGGACACGTGGCCTCTCTGGCTGAATGGACAGAAAGTCTGAATGTGTAAAAGCAGCTAAAAACAACAACCCAAACAAGACAGCCAATTCTCACTCCCCTCAGACCACCGCTCCTAGAGGCTTGCTCTCCGACGGGCTCTACATGCTAAATAACTCCCTATTCTTAGTTCACGTTGATTTGGTGGCCCGAGCCAGGTGAAAAGACAATTGACCCAAACAGCCAAATTGAACTCAAAACTTCACTAACGAGGTGAATATTTTCTAATCCTGGTCGGCATTGTCCCTCACCGAGTGCCACTTTCTAAAAATATGTCCTTCATGTCAAAGGAAAATTGTTAAAAAAAAAAAAAAAAAGGTGGGGGTAAGCAGAAAAGAAGTCCCTTAATGGACTGTTTTATAGTTTTGTTGTGTGCTTTCTTGCAGGCGACTTTTTGGCAAATACTGCATCTTCAGCCAGGAGAAGTTGGCTGAGTACAAAAGAGCTTTTGAAGCGGTGAGTGTAAATTCAGACTCCTTTTCTTTCTTCCTTCCTTCCTTTCTTCGCCCTCTCTCTTCTCCTGTGTCTGGACACTGCTAAGCAGAAATAATGAGCGCTGTTGCTTGCAGGACACGTCCCATGAATGACTCAAACATCAAATGTAACTTTAGGACGGAGACATGCTTTATTCTTTTCTGCAAAAGTTTCCCTGTCCATTCTTTATTTACATGTCGTGGTAAGGCTAAACAATGTACAGCCAGTCAGAACACACACACACAGACACACACGCTCATGCATGCACGCACACACAGAAGAGGCCATTAAACAAATTAAAAGGGATGGGGATGACTAATACAGTACTCTTGGAATCCCCAATTTGATTAGTCTGAGTTTAATACACAAAAGCAGCGCCGGAGAAAGAGAAGAGGCGAACTGCTCTTTAATAACCTGTACAATTAAATTATGGTGATGAATTTAACTATTCTGTGCTTCTTAAAGGAGTCTTATTATTTGATTGCTTATACGAGAAACTCAGTCTTTCCTCAGGGTTTTGGAGTGTGTCCCCTGGACGTCCATGGTGGCAGCTCTCTAAAAGATGCTTCGTTCCTTTTTTGGAGCTGCTTTCTTGTTCCTGAATTTTGTTCTCCAAAAATTATTCAGATAGTTTTAGCTCCTTGCTAGTCTTGCCTTTCTTTAGCTCTCTGGAAATCTGGAGTCAGAAAATGTCATATAAAGTAAGAAGATTGGTTTTTTCCTTGGTGACTATAGCTGGATGTTTTGGAATGACTGTTGGTCAAAGCCCTAATATGCTTTATGTATGTGAAGAGCACCCTGCTTCTTTCTTTATGGAGGCCCATTTTACCTTAGGAATAGAAGCATCTCACCAAGCATCAGGGGGCATACTGTATCAGAAGTTGAACTTGATTTTCTAGGGAGCAGGCTGCCATATTTATTTCCTTCTTGTTAGTCATCATTCCATTATAAACAGTATGTGAATCTCCATCCAACCGTTCTTTATAGAAATGTGTCTCCATTGCCTTTACTTGAAAGGTATAGTTCAGGCAGGTGTTATTCCAATAGGAGGTTACTTTATACATTTCAGAGCATATTCCCATAAATTGTTGACTGATGAACTAAACTGGAGCAAGCAGAGGGCAAGGATAGGGAGAATTTTTGTACTGTTGGCTTCTAGCATAGCTTCTACTAGACCTCAGGCACTATTAGAAAACAGACTTACCTATTTCCACCTCAAGTGTAAGTGATGAATAATAATTATTCACAGTGACATCATTTTCCCATGTGAATGGCTGCAGTTTCTTACTGACAGCTGAGTCCCAAGAGAGTCATGTATAATATTCCTCTGTGGTTACCAGACTGGACTTTGTTTCAAGGTGGCACAAAATGTGAATTAAAGGCACAGATTCTGGGTCTGAATGCCTGACTTCAAATCCTGGTTCTGCCACTGCTCACTTCAAGATCTTCTATATGTTGTATATCTCTGTGTGCTTCAGTTTCCTCATTGCAAAATGAGGAACTTTTTGTGGAGGATGATGCTACCACAAGAAGTTGTGGTGAGAGTTAAATGACATGTGTAAAGCCATAGAATGAGGCCAGATACATGAACTGGGACCTCATTAATTATGGAGCAGTTACCATATGCCAGGCACTCTGCTAACCCTTTATGTGCATTCTTATCTCATTTACAAAACAAACCTAAAATGTAGCTGCTAACTTCTGTATTTGAGAGATGGGAAACTGAGGTTTATTGAAACTAAGCAACTTGCCCAAGGTCACAGAATACAAAATGGTGAATCACAGAGTTACATCTATGAATGTGGGCAGTCTGACTCCAAAACATGGGTGCTCAGCCACTTCTTATACAACATATATTTGAAAATATTTACCTGGTTCCCAAAAGAGTATTCTCCAATAGGGGAGAAAACAGTGGAAATCTTTGGAAATGCAGATAGAATACTCCCCTTTACTCAGATTCATCATCTCTTCATTTGCTTCCCAAATCTGTGAATATCTACAATAGGCACAGTAAGAGTGAGTGTGTGGGAGTTCCTGCAGTGAAACAACCAGGGAGGACATGATGAGAGAATGGTGAGTGTGAGATATAGTGGAGAAGGAGCCATGACAGTGATCAGAAAACAGAAAAAATGAGGAGCAAGTGTTGCCACCTCTATTGCCTTCTTTTGGCACAGGAGAGAATCACAGGAAACAGGCTTTAAAGAGGGAAGGAGTATGACCCAGCAATTGTACTACTGGGTATTTACCCTAAAGATACAAATGTAGTGATCTGAAGGGGCACATGCACCTAAATATTTATAGCAGCAATGTCCACAATAGCCAAACTATGGAAAGAACCTAGATGTCCATCAACAGATGAATGGTTAAAGAAGATGTGAGGGACGCCTGGGTGGCTCAGTGGGTTAAAGCCTCTGCCTTCGGCTCAGGTCATGATCCCAGGGTCCTGGGATCCAGCCCCGCATTGGGCTCTCTGCTCAGCAGGGAGCCTGCTTCCCCCTCTCTCTCTCTGCCTGCCTCTCTGCCTACTTGTGATCTCTGTCTGTCAAATAAATAAATGAAATCTTTAAAAAAAAAAAAAAAGATGTGATAAATATATATATATATATATATAGAGAGAGAGAGAGAGAGAGAGAATGAGAGAGAGAGAGATATAATGGTGAGACACACACACACACACACACACACACACACACACACACACACGCAATGGAATACTATGCAGCCATCAAAAACCCCAAATTTTGCTATTTGCAATAACGTGGATAGAACTAGAGGATATTATGCTAAGCAAAATAAGTCAATCAGAGAAAGACGATTATCGTATGATCTTTCTGATATGAGGAATTTGAGAGGCAGGGTCGGGGGTCATGGAGGGCAGGCAGGGAAAAAATGAAACAAGTTGGGATCAGGGAGGGAGACAAACCATAAGACACTCTTAATCTCAGGAAACAAACTGAGGGTTGCTGGGGTGGGGGTTAGGGATAAGATGGCTGAGTGCTGGACATTGGGGAAGTATGTGCTATGGTGAGTGCTGTGAATTGTATAAGATTGATGATTCACAGATCTGTACCCCTGAAGCAAATAATACATTATATGTTAATTAAAAAAACAAAAACAAAACAAAACAATACAAAGAACAAAGTAAAGAGGGAAGGAGCACTTGTTTAATGGAGGCTATTGACCTGAGAAAAAAACAAGGGATGGAAATCTAATGAAAGTCACAAAGACTCTTCTGTTGCTTTTCCTTAAACGTCTAAGATATGGGGGCAGAGGTAAAATTTGTCTTCTCATAGCTTGAGGTACTCAAACCTGTATGAGAAAAGGGTAATGTCAGGACTCAGAAGGTTCTCAGGACTTCTTTAAGTTTCCTTAGTGACTATCAGGAATCATGATCCAGTTTAGTCGATTTAGAGTGGGAAGCAGATTTTCTTTAACACAGAAATGTGTCCGTGAAGTGTATTTAGAGAAGCACTGTCTTATGCAAAAATGTCCAGAGGAGGAATGAGGTCGGGATGTCAGCTTTTGCTGATTTCCCCTGTGAAATCAGACTCATTGCTTAGCTGCTCTTCACCTCTGTCTCCTACCTTATAAAATGAAGGTGTTAAACTCAATAATCCCTGATCAATTATATTTCATGAATTTATATATTGGGCATGTAGATGCCAATAAAAATGCAAAAAGACAAGTATGTGGATTTAATAAAATGCTCTCTCAGCCCTGGAACCTTGAGAATATCGCTAAAATCTTCAGTAACCTTAGGTGCATTCTGAATTCAAGGACCCTGGAGTGGATTATCATAAACAGCCATTGTGGTGCTGATTTTCCCAAAGGACAATTTTGTTCCTGGAGAGAAGAGGACACACACTTCAAAGGCTTGACTGGGGGAAACTCTGTCCCTGGACATCAACTATTGGGCAATCCAAACGAAAACACCCATGGAAATTATGTGGTGAGAACTTTAATTATTAACATGGGGTCTGAGTTCAAGAGACACACTTGATGAAATTTGGATTCTAGGCACAAAGGAGGCTGATGTTAGCTTTAGAATTGGGTTATTACACCATGTTCTTTTTTTGGATTAAATTCCAGGAAAAAAAGAAAACACTAAAACTGTTTGAAATATTTTGTAAGGCTATCCTTGAAACAGGCCAATAAAATCTGGGTATGGTTTATTAGGAAATAAAATGGCTTTGGCAGAGGACTTTGTGAATTTGCTACATGACAGTGCAGTGAGAATTGGCTTGGGGACTGGAAACCTTCAGGCAAGTCCTTTGCTTCACTGAGCCTCTGTTTACTTATCAATAAATAAAGGGGGGATATTATCTCTCAGATATAACATGAAGAATAAATCAGACATGTGGGCAGGTGGAAAAGTAAGCAGACAAAAGGGAACAGGGAGTTCTGTAAAACATGATGATTGTTACCACTGTCCTTGTCCTTACAAGTATGGGCTGTTTGTCTTTTGCTCATTCTGTCAACTTCCTCAAACCACCTTGTCACTTGGTTAATTTACCACTTACTCATGAGCTTCACTTCCTTCACGTTATTATTTCTACCCACTCGGCTCCCCAAACTTCCCTACTTCTTTTCATTCATAGTTATTCTCTTCTGTTTTTCCTGCAATCCCGGACTGGGACGTCCTTGAAATTAGGAGAACAATCTTATTCATGAATTTTAGTAGCCTCCCTCCTGCCTAAAATTTGGGAAATGAACAAATGATGCCCATTCTTAGAAATAGACTGGACCTGATCTTCACCTCTGGACTTTCCATTCTGCCTTACCTTGTGCCCTACATGATCATTGGCTCTGGTGGCCCAAACTGGCCTACTTGTGTTAAACACAGAGACACTGACTTTTTATGCTTCCTCCCTGAATATTTCCCACCACTTCTGCCTTTCTGTGTCCCTTTCATTGGGCTTCCCTTCTCATCCCTGGCCCATCCACCAGCTTCCCTGTAGGTAGGTACATCTTCTACTCCCAAGATACCACTACAGAGAAGAAGGAAAAAAAAAGTCTGCCTTTTCTTCCCAACCTTAGACATGGGTAGACCCCAAGGATTAATCTTTGACTTTGTGCTCTTCTCTTTATTTGTTTTCCCAGTCTGAAATCTTAGCAAAACCCAGGCTTCCAAACCACTGCCTCTCAAATAACTTCTGAACATCCCTCTCTAGCACTTATTCTATTTCCCAACTCCTTAAATTTTTGAAAGTACTCTTCTCCCAGTGCCCAAGACTTAAAATCTCTTTGGCAGTTCCTTTACCTTTGTCCTCTTAGATCTTCTCAGAAGGGATTATAAATTATCCCTTCCTAACATTGCTCACTTCTGGCTCATCTTTTCTTATACTTTTTAAACTTCTCATACCTGTCCCTCTGTTCTTTTATTTGCTCATGCAGTCCTTCATTCAACAAATATAGTGAACAAAGCAGACAATCTCCATCCTCATAGAACTCACTCTCTAGGAAAGGAAGATAGAAAAAAAAAAGGCAAATTAATAAACATATACTTGGGTGTACATACAATGTCAAGTAATGATGAGTGATATGAAGTAAAACTGAGCAGGTGAGTGGATAGATGGTATCAGAGTGCTGTTATTTTAGTGGCCCCTTCTGAGTAGGTGATATTTAAGCAGAAATCTCAATGAAGTGAGAGTGAGCAGGTGGTTATATGAGGTAAGAGTCATCTTGAAGAAAGATGACTGGAAGTCCCAGGAGAGAATGCACTTAGATTATTTCAGGAACAAGACAGAGATCTGTGTAATGGACATGTATACAATAGAGAGCAAATATAGCATGGAGGGAAGAGTATTGAGTAGAATTCCACCTGTTTGCATTGGAAGAATTAGACTGGATGATCTCTAAAATATCATCAGGCCATAAAATATTTTATCATCTCAATGAGACTATCAGTTATCTGAAGGCAGGAAACCAATTCATATTTACATCCTCTGTAGTTGACAAAGCAGTAGCATACACTGCATTAAATTGAGTACACTGGGTATTAATTGTGTGATAAAAAGGAGGTGGAGATGAGGACAAGGAGCAAGGGACAATCCATGTGGGACAATTCAGATTCTACTGAGATAGATAATCAGTGGGGGATTTTGAGCAAGGCCACAGTATGACTTGACTTCCTTGTTAAGAAGGAAAGTGGTCAAATTTTGAAAAAAAAAAAAAAAAGTCAGTTTGTTGGTAAAAAGTGTGAAAAGGAAAAGTCAAGACTGACCTTGAGCCACTGAGTAGAGAAGAAGCACGTTTTGGAAGAATACCAAAATGTCAGCTTTTCACCTGGCTGTATTTAGGTCCAGACATCCAAATGAAACTGTTGAATAAGTAGTTTGGAATAACCAGTGTAAGTAGGGCATTTAAAATGAAATAAGGTCATAAGTATAAATAGAGAAGAAAAGAGATTTCTTTTTTCTTTTTTAAATTCTTTTAAAGATTTTATTTGTTTATTTATTAGACAGAGATCACAAGTAGGCAGAGAGGCAGGCAGAGACAGAGGAGGAAGCAGGCTCCCTGCTGAGCAGAGAGCCCGATACAGGGCTTGATTCCAGGACCTTCAGATCATGACCTGAGTTGAAGGCAGAGGCTTTAACCCACTGGGCCACCCAGGTGCTCAGAAAAGAGATTTTTTAATGTAAATCTGGGACACTCCAAAATTGAAAGTTCAAGAAGATGAAGAGTACCCACAAGGGAGACTCAAAGGTGTAGCCCATGGACTGGAAGAAGACCAAAGTGTTTGCCACCCAAGCTTGGATTACTGTGCTGGTATCTTGCATTTCAGCCTCTTGACTTTCCCATTTTTTTCTGATGTGTTGCTATTGGTTTCATTCCTATACAAAACTGAAAATCATTTTTCAATTACTTATGTTTAAAGTTTTCTGATGTGGAGAATAAAAGCAGAAAATATCCACAGTAGTAATCATTTCTTAGCTTTCCTCCATTGTCTCTCCCTCTTTTCCAATAAAGACATGTACAGTCTACGGCCATACCCCTGAACGCGCCCGATCTCGTCTGATCTCGGAAGCTAAGCAGGGTCGGGCCTGGTTAGTACTTGGATGGGAGACATGTACATACATGTGAACACAGATACAATTTAAGACATGGAGATTATTTAGAATTAAGTTTTAAGAGAGAGCTGTTTGTAAGCATTTACATATTTTCATACACACGTATGCACATACCCCATCGGGAGAGCTTGTTAAATACTTCTTTCTATTTCTAGCTTACTTTTCTTCATACCTCCATCTGTAACTTTTTTTTTCCATTTACTGTTGGTTTGTCCCTTGATGCTGAATGTTATTCAAGAATAAGTCTAATTTTTATTTTTATTTGGTTCAGTGTTTGATCCCAGAGATGATGTTTACTAAATGATTATTGAAATGAAGTTTTAAAAATCTCATCCAGTGAGTGGAAGAAATTCAACAGGAGATTTTGATCAATAGTGGATCCAGGATAGCATGTTTCTTCCAGGAGAATCCATTGTATTGAAGCAAGAAAGCAGCCAATGGCTAAGGAGATGCAAGAGACAAAAATTTATCAGGGCTTCAGTGGGTTCAAGATAGGACGCAGCTTCCAGAGATGACTAGTGTACAAATCAGGGACTAGAGATTTGTGGTCTGAGCCCACATAGAGGAGACTAGCCAGAGAAGCCTCAATTTGGGGAAACACAAAATTTTCCAGTGATTCTCCAGATACCCTGTGGACCAGGCTTAGGGAAGTAAATGCTAAATATATGCATGATATACCGATGGAGATCAAGCTTTTAATCTCTTGCCAGTTGTAATTCTATTTGGAAAGGCACCATAGTGATGCTGAACTGAACCTGAAAGTCCTTGTTATCTAAAGCTAGGCCAAGTTGGAGCAGGTCAGGACATACACCTTGAAAGAACTGCATGTGAAAAAGACCATGATTACACAACCAATGAAGCTATCAGGGTCATGGAGACCTGTCAAACTAGAGATACAAGGTGACAGAGGGGCCACATATACTGAGGAGCACAGCAATTCAGTTCAAAAACATGATTATTTATTTGGTAAGCAGCAAAAAGAAATTATTGTAGAACTAGAAATACCAAAATGGATTTCAGGTAGATTTTTTTTTTTTATTTTTTTAAAAGATTTTATTTATTTATTTGACAGACAGAGATCACAAGTAGGCAGAGAGGCAGGCAGAGAGAGAGAGAGGAGGAAGCAGGCTCCCCACAGAGCAGAGAGCCCGACGTGGGGCTCGATCCCAGGACCCTGGGATCATGACCTGAGCCGAAGGTAGAGGCTTAACCCACTGAGCCACCCAGGCACCCCCAGGTAGATGTTTTTAAAGAGTCGGGAAAGACGAAAACTAATAATAATAATAATAATAATAATTTCTTAATAATAATAATAATTTCTTAATTTCTTAATAATAATAATAATAACAACCACCACCACCACCACCACCAATCTCGCAACAAAAGAATCAATGCATGGAACTTTGTCCCCAGAAATTAATTAGCATGTTGAAAAGGAAAAAAAAAATTGCCCATCAAAATCAAATCAAATGGACATGAAGAAAGAGAGAGTGAAGACAGTGTGAGAAAAAGGAAAATGCTAAATATGAAATGAAATGTCTCTACTCATCCCAGGTAAGAATTTTAAAAATGGAAGAAGAGCTTATTGCCTTTGAATTGAAGGATTTGTTCAGTAATATTGGATAGCTGAAGGGGCATGATCTTAGGGAACAAATAGGGTTCACTTCAGATCTTGAGTTCATTTATTATGAGATCATAATTAAATTATTTTAAATTTTTAAAATCTTTATATTCTCATCTATAAAATGGGAATAATATTACCTACTTCATTGGGTTGTTGTGATAGTCAAGTGAAATGAGATAAAATACCCAAAATGTTTATTAGAGTATCTGATTCTTGAAGCTAAGGACATTTCCTTTATTATATTATAATAGTGTGTTATATATGTTATATTTTGTGTATTATAACAGTAATACTAACCTCTTTTTTTAGAGAGGGGTTGAGAGCAGAGTGGGGGAGGAACAGAGGGAGAGGGAGAGAGAGAATCTTAAGCAGGGTCCATGTCTCTGTGTGGAGCCAGGGATGGGGCTCAATCTCACAACCCTGAGACCATGACCAGAGCAGAAATCAAGTGTCAGAGACTTAACTGACTGAGCCACCCAGGCGCCCCCAAAGCTAAACTTTATTAAGCATTTATACGAAGGAATATCACTAAGTTCTTCCTATATAGTATCTCATTAGATAGAATAACACCTTTAATAAGAATAACACCTTTAAGAATAACATCTTATGACACCCATCCCCTGTTCTCACCAGTACATAGGTGAGGAAACCTAGGCACAGGGACGTTCACATTTCTTACACAAAGACTGAGACTCAACTTGCTGTGGAGCAAGGGTTCAAAGAGAGGAAGGCTGACTGCAGGGCCCATGCTCCTGACCACAATGCCATGTGGTTTCTTCAGATTATAAGCTCCTGAGCAAAGTGATCTCGTTTGGCCTTGTCATGCTCTGTCCACAGTGCTTGGTACAGTATCAGGAGCGCAGTAGGTTGAAAGGCTAACCTGTGTGGTTTTCTCATGGTTTTTGTTAAAGAAAAATAAAAGGGAAATCATCCCTAGCTGGCTATATTACATGAGTTTGAAGGCCTGTCTACTATTGTTTTCATACCTCTTAGACCTGTTATTATCTTTGCGTATACTTGCAACCCTCTCCCTCACTGAAAAGGTGGATTTCAGCATGAAGAAAATGCCCCGGATGACATGCCTGTTGTGGCGAACCTTACTGGTTTTATCTGAAGATACTTAGGAGTGCCATGAGTACCATTACCCAAGATTTCCTTAACTCTGCACATATTTTGTCCTAATATCCCAATATTCCCCATTTGGGAATATATTAATAGGCATATGTCACCTGCCAATTTATCTTGTTTCTTTTTTTTTTTTTTTTTTAAATCTTATTTTTTCTTTACTAAGCCAGTAATTCAATTCAATATGACATAATGCAAGCCTATTCCTGTGCAGGGTGTTGTCTAGAGTAAATGAATGGCTCCCTCTCTCCAGGAGCTTAGAATCTGGATGGGACTGAAAGGCTTACAAAACTGGAACAAACAACAGTGAGTATGAGTATATGGAAAATAATGTGATATGGAAATTTCTTGAGGACAATGTCCACTTCCACTGTCACCTCTCTGGACCTACCCAGGACCTAGGAAGGCAGCAGTCCTTCTGTGAAAAGTAAAGAAATGCACTCATTCATTCATTTATTCATTTTTGTCTTCATCTGACATCTGTTTACTCATAGCTTACCGTGTGTTAGGCACTGCGCCAGGTTGGAGAAGCTCAAATAGCCTCTGGTAATACCTTGTTTTCAGGGAGTTGCTGCCCAGAGGAAGAAAGAGTATATATAAATTGATAATGTCCATGAAATGGGAAGCAAGGTTCTAGAGGTATAGCTACATAGCTGCAATGTCAGAGAGCAAAAAGTGACTACACATATCCCCAAGACTCAAGATGGTTGTGGGGGATCATATGGAGATAAGAATAGCATTGCTACTTCTGTAATGACAGAGCCTCTTTGGGGAGTCTTAATCTGCTTACGGTAAGCCCTAAACATAACTGCTCATTATCTAAACTGCTTTGGGGACAAAAAAAATGACACCCTAGATTTCTTCTGTCCCTCTTTACGAATCTTAACAGAGAGCGTATCGTGGAAGACATCTAACGATCACTTTCCATCATGGCCACCTGTCACGGAGGAAGCTGTTTAGACTTCAGTGACCAGTAAATCCAATTTGGATTCCCTAATTCTGTGACTTATTAGCAATGGGATCTGAGACAACTCCTCTTCTCTGAGCTTCTTCCCCTACCTGTAAACGAAAATGAGCGTCATCACAGCAGCAGGAAGTGCTTTTTGAGGACTGTCACTTTGAAAACTTCACTATCACTCTCCCAGTTTTACAGAGGAGAAAACTGTGCTTCAGGGTGTGTATGTCACTTGCTTCAAATCCACCGCTAATCCTTGGAAGCTGGGAGTCACTCCCCAGGTACACCTTCTCCATTATACTCCACAGCTGACTTTCAGGTCTGTGGTATGGAAAATAATTTTGTAAACCATCTAGCCAGGGCCAGAAACGCTGTGGCTCCTCTCTGCTATTACTGTTCAATTAATTGGGGATAGAGGATCAAATGCAGGCTTGCCAACCTGTGAGCATCACAAAGGACACAATGTCTAGATCTTATTTCTCTGGTTCTTTTTCTCTGAGCCTATCCCTCCGCTCAGAAGAAAGGGCAGTCCTGGACCATGATTCGGCGGCCCCTGTGTTTTCAGAGGTAACAAATCCAACAGGAAAGGAAGATATTTTTGCTCCTTGAAGTCTGACTCCTACCCTAAAAACAGAGGACTGCCTGATTTCTTCCCCTGATTGCACATCACACCTCAATCTGCCACTGATTGGATCTAGATGAAGCACCCTTTCTATGAAGCAGGATCAATTTAGCCCATTTGTCTGATTTAGGTGCTGCTGAGATCAGTTCCTTGAAGCCCAGGATTGGCAAAGGGCAAACTCCTTTATGCGAATTTGTATTTAATTAAACTGCTCCCTGTTTCATTAGTAAAATTCTCCCCTTAGTTGCCAGACGCTGGTGTGAGCAAAAAGGGACCACTGAAGTTGGACAACCGATGTTAAGTGTTGCCATCATGCAAACAGAGTGGCTCCCAAGGAAGAGATTTTTTTTTCCCCCTTCAATAGAAATGGTTTTCAAATATAATTTACTATTTCTACCTGGTGAAAGGGCATCTCTCCCCATGAATCCCCAGGATGCTGAGATGAGTGCCTTTTCTTTCCAGAAGGCCATGTTTCCAAATTAACTTGTTCAGATGCTAAGCAGAGAAGCAGCCACACTGCTAAGAAGAACAATTACCTTCCCTGGGTCGCCTCCACGCTGCTTCGTTCAGCTCTTTTTATGTTCCAAACCTTGGCCGGCTCTGGAATGGTGGTTCAATACTGCAGGGGCTCTGAGTTTTTATTTCAGTCGAACTGGTGAAAGAAAAAAAAAAAAAAATGAGAGCCTGGTGAGAATCTTGTAATATGCCAGGTTTATGCAACCTGTCTTTGGCAGACATTGTGTGCATGCACACACACTGTGCGCACACACACCACTGTAGCCTCAGACGCGTAATCGAAGGTGCCTTTGAAAAGCCATTTCACCTGCAGTTACAGCTTCCCCCTGGCCAACCTTGCAAAGCAGGCCCTGCAGGGGGGTTGGACTTGGTTACTTTTCCCATTGCAGTGTCTGGTGAGCCAGCAGCCTACCCTGGTGGGGCCTGCCCTCAAGGTAGAGGCTGAACATGACGATGGGTGGTGGCGCGGCCCCCACACGCCTGCTCCAGACTGTCACCCTCACCGTTTACGGCCCCAAAGTTGCCGCCTCTTTACCAAGGCTGCTGATGCCAGTTCACTCTCGGGGGATACGGGACAAAGGCGTACGCTGGATCTTCACATTTGAGAATGAGGATAATCAATCTTACTCCATGTATAGAACGAAGCCAATGTCAGGGAACAGCAATAAACTCTACCAGCTGCTCGGGGGCATTGGAAGGCAAAAGCGGGGGGGGGGGGGGGGGCTGGAGGCCTTTTTTTCTTCCCCAAACCTGTGGGAACAGATTCTATAGTAGATTACTACACAAAGAAAGAGTGAGAGGCAAAAACATATTGGCATAGAATGGAGCTGAATGATCTATCTTCTAAGTAAGACAACTTTCTTTTGAAAAAAAAAAAAAAACCCCAAAAACAAAGTCAAAATCAAGCTATTTGTGCCATTTCATAAGCATTTCACATAAAGCATTTCACAAACAAACAGGTCATCTGTGAATATGAGACTGCTGTCACTGTCCTGTCACTGCGAGAGCTCAATTCTGTGGCCAGGTGTGATCATTTTACAAAAGGACAGCTTAACTGTGGCCAATACTAATTACAAGGCATTTTTAAAAATGAAAAAATGTTTTCTGAGAATTTGCAAAAATTGAATGGTGGCTGTTTCTGGTACATGTATTGGTGGTGGTTGTTTTGACATCTCCCCCCATTTCCAATGTGTTTTCCAAAGACTACAACCTTCACGATATTAACCATAGGGTCTGCTGTAAAATAAATGGCAGAGATACTATGTGAGATGAAGTCAAAAAGGTTTATTTCCTGAATGATCTTTTTGAGCCTTTCATATGTTGATGAGTCTGAAAATCTCCAAGACAGGGAAATGGTAGCAGTGTTCTTAAAATGTGTTTGCTCAGAACAGTCTTTTCTTGATTGGAACCTCATAGAACCAAAGCTGGGAAGAACTTGCATAGGAACGTGATAATGTGAAGGCTGTCCCCCACCCCTGTCCTTTATTACTTTAATAGGATACATCCCTGTGTCCGCCTCTACAATGCTGACCTATAGGGAGGTCATCAGATCTCTGCTTGAGTTTGGAATTTGGGATAAGAAGTGGAGACATGGGGACCTCCAAGAGGAACCTTGTGAGTTAGAATCCCTGCAATGACAAGAATGGGAAGCCTTCCCCCCCACCCAGCCCCTGCCCTTGAGAGGGGACGGTATTCTTTCCACTTTTTGCGTCTGAGATCCAGTGGAGTAGGACCGATAAAAATTGAGCTCTCAGGGGGTACCTGGGTGGCTCAGTGGATTAAGCCGCTGCCTTCGGCTCAGGTCATGATCTCAGGGTCCTGGGATCAAGTCCCGCATCGGGCTCTCTGCTCAGCAGGGTGCCTGCTTCCCTCTCTCTCTCTCTCTCTGCCTGCCTCTCCGTCTACTTGTGATCTCTCTCTGTCAAATAAATAAATAAAATCTTTAAAAAAAAAATTGAGCTCTCAGGTATAGGAGACATTATGCTCAACATTTTCCTGGGTCATTTCATCTCCCAAATAGTTCAGTAAGTGTTGTTGTTACCATGAGACTTCTGAGGAAGGGGAGTTAAGCAAATTGGCCCATGGTGTAATTGTTGAATGGGTGGTAGAGCCAGGATTTAAACCCAGACACAGTGTACCAAACAAAATGAGGCAATCTGACTTTTAACCACTGGGTTATGTTGACATATCTGTATATCTTAGCTTGTCCAAGTCACAGTTTACTGAAGTCCCAGAACTTCATTTTCTCATGGAGATGGAAACCCTCTGGGCTATTAGGTTAGCTTCGTAGGAGTCAAAATGCCTTTGGGAAGATAAGAGCTGGGATTCAGTAAAGATTGGGGGTATCCATCTGTTTCATGGCTCCCCAGGAAGGGAGCCGATGAGCAAATGTGAAGCGTTGGTTTGCAGTGAGCTTGAGAGCTTTTCTTTGAAGGATCCAGCCTATCCTCTGCAAATGGTGACCTCAAGTCCAACCAGTGTTTATTTTTTGCTTTATTTGGGAACAACATGTATTTGAGAACAATTGGTCTATGCTACAGGGTAATCCCCTACAAGCCTTTTTCACTAGCCTCTAGAATACCTGGACCCCTTTATGGGAAAAGAGGGATGGGGATGGGCTAGCACTGGGCCCCTTTGTTCAAAGGAATTCTTGTGTGGTTGTAGGGATTTTTCGATTCTCCTTCATTGTAGAATCTCAGGAGTTTTTGATATCAGGCCAGATTCTGGGAAGGACTGAAGATTGCATTTTTATTTAATGCTATCTAGATATTTTTTTCCCACGGAATTGACTTTAATAAGGGAATCATCATCGTCACCTTTGGCAAACTCTCAGCAGCTGATAACACATCAAACACCACAAGGTGAACACCCCGTTGACGAGTGCTCTGTTGTTTCACCTCTGGTGACCTCACCCCAGAGAAGTACTTCTCAGTTAGACCACCTGGTTTGTTATAAGGGATAGGGGGTCTCAGAGTTATTCAGCCAATCATTCAGCTGATCAACATTACTTCTTTAACTAAGTTGAGCGAACAAGGCATTCTAAGCATGCACAACGAAAACACAGAGTTCTTGCCTCCAAAGAGTTGGGGAGATCTAGTTGGGAAGATGAAACCCATGCATACGTATATGCATACATGTGCATAGGCATGCACACACACACACACAGACCCAGGCTACAAGTGGAGGGTGCCATGAACACAGCATATGAACAAATGAGACCATAAAAAGGAAAGCGTGACCATGAGCATGGAGGGGAGATTAAATGGGTTACAAATAGTGTTTGTTGCAGAAGGTGAATGTCTTAGGGAATGAAAGGTTGGAGGATGTTTCAGCTGGCTTAATCGAAGCCAAACCAGTGGTTCTAGAAGTAATCTATAGATGCAAGCCAGCTCTGCAGTGGTTGTGAGGCTATGGGATCCCAAACCCATTAGGGACAAGATTGGAATCTTCTCAAGGAAAAATGTCTGACTCATTGCTGTATCCTAAGCATCCAATATATAACCCATCTGATACATGGCAGGCTCTCGACAAAGTTTTGATTTAAAGACATGATGAATCCCTGTGTCATCTCTAGCATTAGACCAGGGACTCCCGCAGGCACCCTTAGAGCTCTAGCCAAAGTAGCATGACTTTGATGGAGCAGAAGTAAGGAGAGAGGAGTCTGTCCATAAAAGCAATCCTATCAACATAATTTGGGTCTTTATGTACATTTTTTTTCTTAAAAGTCCAGTATGAATAACTTCACCTCCTTATCTCCTTGTAAAGAGACAGATAAAACATCTGAAATTTTCCTGTGCCATACAGGGTTGGACCTAGAAAGCATTATGCCTAGTGAAATAAGTCAGACAGAGAAAGACAAATATCATACGATTTCACTTACATGTTGATTCTAGAAAATACAACAAACGAAAATGGAAACAGAGAACAGACTGGTGGTTGCCAGAGGGGAGGTGGTTAGGGGTATGGGTGAAATAGGTGAAGGGGATTCAAAAAAGACAGAAACTGAAAGTGAAACACTGATAGGTGTCACGGAACTTCACGTGACATCTAAATAAGATGACCCATGACTTAGGAAGACTAGGGTAAAAAGTGCTGGGCTATGGAGTCACTGGGGAAGGGAAAGGAAGGCACATGGGTTCTCTGTCTCTAGACAGCAGTGCTGATGGTCAGTCGCTACTCTGTCTCCAGGGCACATCTCAACAATCTGGCGTCGTCCTGAAAAGCAGACAAATACATGATGCAATATTGTGCAAAAGGAACAGTTTGAGGCTGAAACAAACTTGAGTTAAAAAAAAAAATTCTGTGTGGCCTGGGCGAATGATTTTGTCTCTGAGCCTCGATTACCACACCTGCAAAAAGGAATAACAGAATTCATCTCACCAGATGTTGGATAATTAGAGACAATACATGCAATGCTTGTGATGTGTATTAGACATTCAAACACATGTACCACTTTTATGGTTGATGTCCTTGCACCCAGAATTAAAAGACTTTTCCTTATTTCTTAATTGTCTTTTTGAAACATAACAGAATGGAAATTAAAAAAAAAAAAAACCTACGTAATCAAGAACTATTCCTTAGTACGAATGATACATCGATGGATGAGGAAGATGTTGTAGGATAAGAAAAACATGATTTTATAAAATTACAATTTGTAAATTTCCATGCCATTTGTGTATAGTAATGTTTTTGTAAAGCATGTATTGACAATGATTTGAACAAATTTCCTCTTTATTTTACTTTTTATTGGAGAATAATGCTTGTGCAGAGAAGTCCTCAGAGAAGCATATGGCTCAGTGGTCTTTTACAATGAGCACCCACACTGAGAAGAACATTACAGCATCCCAGAACCCCTGTCCGCTTCATGGCCCTTTCTTCATCACAACCACCCCCAAACGTGACCGCCAGGCTGACTTACACACATTGTAGGTTAGTTTGACCTAGTTTTATACATAGATAAATAGGTTCATATACGAGTTATGATCCTGTGGCCAAGTTGAACAAGTCTTGTTTTTAAATGTCAGAAGAAACAGTGTGGCCTGGATATTGAAACATTTGGAATAATCTGGAAGGGATCACTTTTCAGCTCTGACCTGTCCCCAAACCAACAAGCACTAGTCTACAAACCAATATATAGTAGAAATTAGGATTATAATGATAATTAATTATTGATATTCTTAATACTTATCCATAATGAGATATTATTTGGTATTCATGGGTATTCAGAACACATTAACAGATATCTATTTTATACTAATAAAAAGTAAACGCCAGATGTAGGAGATGGCAAAGGGTAACTTTCTTCAAAGGAAGCATATGTATCATTGTGACCCGCTAGCAGATAATCTTAATAACTTCTTTAGAAATAATATACATGAGCAATGTGAACATTCCTCTGGGCTCTGTGGTAGAGGGAAGGGCCAGCAGCTCCACTGAGCCCTGGTCATTCCCTTGTGGTGCAGCCCACAGTATCTTTGCTCACGAAACTGGCTGTGTTTCTGTTTAATTATTAGTGATGGGAATAGCCCTTGTTATTAGTGCCTTTGTGGCTCATCTGGAAGGTATAGTTGAGGACCAAAGCCAATGTTCGTGATCAGGTTTCACTGTGGCACTCCCTACAGCTTGAGGATGCACGCCTGTTAGATATGCTTGCCACCTACCCCCGGTCCCACTCAAATGTGATCTACTCTCCCTGCCTCCGCCAGCACTGTGGTTTGGTCATGGGGCTGGAGGAAGAAGAAACTAAGGCAAAAATATAATTTAGGAAGACCTTGTTCAGGCGTGATTTTAAAAACCCTGAACTAGGGCAGGAACAGTGAGAACAAAGAGGAACAAACTGGTATGTTCAGATTAATTCCAGGAAAATGTTTATAGTAGAATATAAAGGGTGTATACTGATTCAGAACAGAGAAAGAGAGAGAGAGAGAGAGAGCGAGATGGAGGTTTTCAGCTTTGAGCACCAGCTCACTAACAGAACACAGCACTAGGCATTTTGTCAGAGAGGTAGCGGTGGTTGGCTTGGTGAGTTCTGTTCCAGACATATGAAATTTAAAGTCCAACATGGATGGACCTAGAGCGTATTATGCTAAGTGAAATAAGTCAGATGGAAAAAGACAAATACCATAGGATTTCATCCGTATGTAGAATTTAAGAAACAAAACAAATGAAAAAAGGAAAAAAGAGACAAATGGAAAAACAGACTCAAATAGAGAGAGCCAACTGGTGGTTGCCGGAGTGGAGCCGGGTGTGGGGAGGGGTGAAAAAGTGAAGGGGAATAAGAATACGGTTGTCATGCTGAGCACTGAGTAATGTTTAGAAATGTTGAATCACCTGAAACTAATGTAATACTGTATGTTAATTCTACTTCAATTTTTAAAAAAATTACAAAATAAAAATTAAAAAACCAGGTATAGCCGAAAGCCAAAGGACCAGTGTATATACATAATCACAAATTCAACTCATTTTTTAAATGGAAAGTTATTTCTAGTTAAGCAAACAGCGTGACAAACCTCATTTTCTGATTTTTTTTGTCTGAGTATGATCGTCTTCTGAAAAAAATTTTTTTTTCTTTTTTCCCTTATGAAAGTAATTTATCCTCAGTAAAGAAAATCTGGAAGATATAAATAAATTGAGAGGAAGAAAGAAAGCATTCATCATCCTATCTCCAAATAAATTATTATTATTTTAGTCTATACTTGAACTTAAGTCTTTTCCGTGTTATTGCGATACTCTACATAGTACTGAATGATTGCCTAATGTCTTATCGAATCGATGAAAGTGCCAGGGTCTACTTATCATTATGTTTTTGTCACATAGTCAAATATTTTCTTTCCTTCATCATTATAAATACTGCTTTAAAATACAACATTAGTCATAGCCTTTCTCTATAATTCATATTATTTCCTTGGTTTACATTGCCTGAAGAATTACTAGATGAAAGAATTAAAAAAAAAAAAACTTTCTAGATTTCAGTTATGTATCACCAAAATACTTTCCAAGTGTGGTTAAATCAATTTGTGTCTTCACCCAAAAAATCACTGTTCTTTCATAGCCCGGGCAAGGGCCTTCACTTCCCAATTTGACAGGTAAAAATAATATTTCTCCATTTAATATGCATTTCTTGACTACTAATTAGGCTGACACTTTTTTTTATATGTCTTGCATTTCTGCAAATAATTTTTGATAAAATTTAAAATTAGGATGGGTCCTATCACCCAGTGTGAATGAACTGTCTTCTTCTGCTAGAAGTAGCCCTCTAGGCTGATCACGACACTAATGGATGCCTGACCTGACTGCAAAACATGGGGATTTTTTTGCTTGTTTTTAAATTTTACTTTTAATTGAGGTAAAAATATTCCCTCAGAAAAAAATGCACATATAATTACATAGCTTGGTGAATTTTCTTTCACCGACTAAACGTAACCTGCTCCTAAACATTACCAGCACCGCAAAAGCCACTCCCTCAACTTCACAGCCCATTCCAGTCACCTCCCCACAACAAGTGGAGCCACCGTCTTGATATCTGTCAGCAGTAATTAGTTTTGCGTACTTTGTACTTTTTATGCAAATGGAATTTCATTGCATAGCCACATGGTCTGGCTTCATTTATCAAAATTATTTTTCTGAGATTCATCCCCATTCTTGTATGTCCTTCTGGATTGTTCATGCTCATTGTTGTGTAGTATTCCATTCTGTGATTGCACCATAATTTACTTACTAGTATTGAAGGGGACTTGGTAGTTCCCAGTTTTTTACTATTATGAATAGTGCAGCTATCAAATATTGGAGTATGTGTTTTTGGTGGACATATGTTTTAATTTCTATTAGGCATACACATAGGAGTAGAAATGCTGGGTCATAGAATGTGCATATATTCTGATATTATAGGTACTCAATTTTCCACAGTGGTTGTACCGATTTATACTTGTGCTATTTGTACATGAGAGTTTCACACGCTCCATGTCTTAGCAATACTTGGTCTATTCCATTTTAATCTTTCTAGTGTGAGTGTAATATTTTCATTTCCCTGATGATGAATGAATCTGAGTATCTTTTTATAAGTCATTGGCCATTCAAATATCTACTTTTATGAAGTATTTGTTCAAGGTTTTTGATCATTTTTCTATTGGGAAGTCTGCCTTTTTCTTCTTTAATTGTTGATGTTCTTTATATATTTAGGATATGAATTCTTTATTGAAAATACCTTGTCCCACTCCATAAGTTTACTTGTAAGTCTCTTATTTGTATATTTTGAGGAACACAAAATTTTAATTATGTATAATTTCATTAGCAGATGGTTTTCTTTTATAGTTTTGTCTTGTATGTCATGTTTAAAAAAAAATGTGCTACCCCAAGTCAGGAAGATGTTCTCCTGCAGTTTCTTTCTGAATGACATACTGTTTTATTCTTCACAATTAAATCTGCAATCCACCTGGAATTTAATTTTCTATATAATGTATGGTAGGAATTATGATACTTTTTTTTCCTGTGAAGATATTCAATTGATACAGTGTTAGTTATTGAAAAACAATTCTCGCTATACTAGCTGATGTATCACAATAACCTTTTCTTAGCTCTTCTTAGACTTCTGCATGCTAGCATAAAAATAGGCAAATAGAGCAATGGAATAGAACAGAAAGCCCAGAAATAAACCTACATGTATGTTGGCAACTAGTCTTCTAAAAGGCTTCTAAGAACATACAGTAAGGAAAGAATAATCTCTTCAATAAGTGGTATTGTACATATGCAAAAAAAATAAAATAAAATTAGACTCTATTTTACACTGTTCACAAAAATTAAATCAAAATGCGTTAAAGACTTAACTGTAACACCTGAAACTAAAAGTTCTAGAAGAAAACATAGGGATAAAACTCCTTGACATTGGTCTTGGCAATGATTTTTTTTTTTTTTTTTTGATATGACACTAAAATCACAAGCAATATAAGCACATTGAACAACAGGGACTACAACCTGTTAATTTTATCCAAAAAATTTAGAGCTGCTCCTCTAAGTAACCTAGGGCTGCTATAACAATTTACTATAGACTGGATGGCTTAAATAACAGATATTTATTTCTCACAGTTCTGGACGCTGGGAAGTCTATGGTAAAGGAGCTAACAGATCTGGTATCTGATGAAGGTCCATTTCTAAGTTTGCAGGCAGGTTACACTTTGTTACTTTTTCACATGGCAGAGAGAGAGGGAGAGAGAGAGAGAGAAAGAGATGGAAAACGAGAGAGGGAGGGAAGGAGGGAAAGATGGAGAGAGAGAGATTTTAAATCTTTCTTCTTATAAGGGAACTAATCCCATCCATGAGGACTGCACCCATATGACCTAATTACCTCCCAAGACCCCATGTTTTAATATCATTACAGTAGAGGTTAGGATTTCAACATATGAATTTGGGGGGGCGCACAATCATTCAATCTGTAACACTGCTGGAATTTATATTGGGACTGCAGTAGGTAAATAGATTAGTTTGTGGGGGCTTGATATTGTCATAATTCATGAACATGGTCTATCTCTCTATTTAAATCTTCAATTTCTCTCGGTAATATTCTTTTAGTTTTTAGTACAAAGTCTTGTATATCTTTCATTATAATTCTCAAATGTGTTTGACTATTTCGGTGCTTTTTTTTTTTAAGATTTTATTTATTTATTTGACAGACAGAGAGGCAGGCAGAGAGAGAGAGGGGGAAGCAGGCTCCCCGCTGAGCAGAGAGCCGATATGGGGCTCGATCCCAGGACTCTGGGATCATGACCTGAGCCGAAGGCAGAGGCTTTAAACCACTGAGCCACCCAGGTGCCCCTATTTTGGTGCTATCTTAAATGACATTTTTATAATGTTATTTTTCACTTTTTGCTGCTTACTAGGGTAAAATACAATTATTGCATTTTATAAAAATTTTAATAAATTTTTATAAATTTTATTTTATAAAAATATTGTTGTATATTGACTTTCCTTGTACTGAGCAACCTTGGTACATTTATTTTTAAATCTAAAAGTTTATAGATTCTTTGGATATTCTAGGTCCACAATCATGAAAGCGATGTCAGTTTTATCCATTTCTTTTCAATCCTTCGTGCCTTTTATTTCTTTTTGTTTGTTTTGATGTATTTGTTAGGACAGCCAGTGCAATATTGAATAGAAATAATGAAAGTGGGCATTTCTGATCTCAAAGGGAAGTTTTTAATATTTGTCATTTAGTTTGATATTTCTTGTGATTTTTAAAATACAGTTTTGAGTTGCTTTTCTATTGCTACATAACAAATTACTACAAAATTCAGCAACTTGAGACAACACAAATTTATTATCTCATAGTTTCGTAGATCAGAAGTCTGGGCAGAGTTCAGCTGGATTCTCTATTTAGTGTCTCATAAGGCTGAAATCATGGTGCCAGCTGAGGCTGGGTTTTTGTCTGGAGATTTGGGTACTCTTCTAAGATCATTCATTTGTTGATTTCAGTTCCTTGTGATTGTAAGATTGAAGTCCTTATTTTGTTTTCTGTTATTTTCCCTGCCTTGGGGTTTCTTGGAGCTCCTAGTGACCACACTCAAGTCCTGGACACTTGGCCTCTTCCTTCTTCAAGGCTAGGAGTGGGAAACCCTCTTTATATCAAATCTCTCTAACTTCAGGGAGGACTCAGTTCCTTTTAATGGCTCACCTGATAAGGTTAGGCCCACTTGGATAATCTGCCCTTTGATTAACTTGACATCACTCATTATTAACTTAATTGCGAAGTGATCCCATCATATTTACAGGTTCTGCCAATACTCAAGAAGAAGGAACTGAGAATTCTTTATTAATTAATAAATCTATAACTAGTTTGTCAAAAGTTATTTTCACAAGTGTCTATTAAATCTTGTCAAATTTTTGCATCTCTTGAGATGACTAATAATTTCTCCTTTTCTTAATATGTGAGTTATATTGATTGATTTTTTTTAAACTTCATTTGATTATGATGCTACTCTTCTTAAAGAATATGCTAATGTTAGTGTTAATTAATTAACTAATGTTAGTATTATTAATTAATATTAATGTCAGTATTTTTGTTGGGTTAAAAATTGAGGTTATTCTGACCTGTTAGGAAGTATTCTTTTTCTATTCTCTTGAAGAGTTTGTGCAAGACCGATACTATTTCATTCCTAAATGTTTCAATTAATTCACTGGTGAAGTCATTTGGGTGTCTGCCAGTATTAATCACTTTGGAAGATACTCTTCCTTCAGATAATAGGTTAAGAAATCTAGGATGTAATCTATGATCGTTTTCTGGAGCAAAGTGATGATGTTGATGGAAAAAAAGAGCAAGGCGGTCCAATAGAGAAAAACTCTGATATAAGCAGTTACTAATCCACAATACTCAGCTCTTTCAGTATTTTGTATTAGAAATAGGTGTTCTGCTATTGGTGATACCTCCAGGAATCTACTTGGAGCAAACAAAAACCATGCATCACTTTGAGTCAGTCCTATATCCCAGTTCTTTGGTTTCATAGCAGGCATCAGTTGGGCCACCTTTCCAAAGACGTGTGCCCTGAGGCATGCGACTCTGTCTTGCTGTGCCTCAGTTTTTTCATCTGCAAAAAGAGAATCATAAAATAATGTATGTCATAGAATTATGAGGATTCACTTAGATTATGGATTAACCTAAATTGGCAGAGAGGCTAACCTATAGTAAGCATTAAAAGCTAACTTCAAAAATGTTTGTCTAGTCACTGTTTTAGAAGCACTTTGGTTTTTTGGAATGTGTATTCTTAGCAGAAGTAACGCATGTGTGGGTGGTATTTCTGAGGTATTTGGCTACAATGACATTTTCTTGTAGTTAACTTACCTTTATTTTTTCTTTTTTGCCAATTTGACTATGAGATTCTTGAAGAAAACAACATGATTTCCTTCATATTTATATATCCAGTGCCTGACACAGCACAGATGCTCAATAATTTCTACTATATGACCAAATAAAAAGAAGAATCTTGCAGTATTGGTGACAGAGATTCATTAAATTATGTCATTATCTTAAGTTTCAGGACATGTCTATTCTTAAAAACTTTGGTTTGACAATTCATCCACCAAGATTTACTTTTATAAATTCCTTAGATTTGGGATAACTTGGCATTTTTAATATAGGTGTAAAAGTAAGTCATTTTATTTAAAAAGTGACTTTACAAAAGTAATAACATATATTTATGAGAGAATAGACATTTCCAGATTATTAATTCCAATCTTAAATATCCTCTTCACTAAAGAAACTTTGAACATGAGAAGTGAATTAAAAATGAAATCTTGGGGCGCCCAGGTGGCTCAGTTGGTTAAGTTCTGACTCTTGGTTTTGGGTCAAGTTATGATCTCAGTGTTGTGAGAACTAGACCTGCATCATCCTCTGTGCTCAGCACTGAGTCTGCTCGAGACTCTCTCTCCTGAGCTCTCTGCTCCTCCCACTCATGCGCATGTGCCCTCTATCTCTCAAATCAATCAATCGATCAATAAATCTTTTTTTAAAATAAAATCTTAATTTCATGACTAGATTGCTTCCTAAGTGTTTTCAGAAGGTATAGAAATATACATATATTTCTGTTTATTAGAAAGTACATATTGTTTATCTGAAATTCAAACTTAACCAGGTGTCCTGAATTTTCATTTGCTAAACTGGCAACTTGAAAAATGTCATTTTAAAGGATGGAACCAAATAGTGAGGCAGTCTATGTCGTACAGTGTTCTGTGGGGGTACAGTTTACGAATTGCTATTTTTTTGGTCCCAAAATCAGAATGAAAACTTCAGCTGTTCTATCGACAGAAAACTAACTCTAAACAAAGGTTTCGTTTTAAAAATCAGTGAAAAGGAAATACAGTTTAGGCTCAATCTTTGTACTTCAAAATGGATTGTTTTTAAAGATTTTATTTATATATTTGACAGACAGAGATCACAAGTAGGCAGAGTGGCAGGCAGAGAGACAGAGGGGCGAAGTAGGCTCCCTGCGAGCAGAGAGCCCAGGATTCCGGGATCATGACCTGAGCCGAAGGCAGAGGCTTTAACCCACTGAGCCATCCAGGCTCCCCTCAAAATGGATTTTTGAAGACAAGTAAACATTTAGGTAGGAAGTAGTTAGGTATTGGGGCTCCCTGACCAAATTTGCCTTTTGGATAAATGAGAACAGGGAATTGTACACCAACTATGTTCAGTGCCCAGTTTTATAGTTTTAATATAAATCTGTATAAGGAAATGCCATGATACACAAATTCCTTCTTGAGTGGTTGAGGGACCCATAGTTCCTTGGCTGCACAGACATCTTGGGAGCCTCTTCTGCAGTTTCCCTAGCCCACATTTTTAACCAGGTGCATGCTAGAACATGATTTTTTATAATGTTCAACTAATCTGTACTTAGTTTTCCACATGGAAAGTAGAACTAAAATCTATGTCCACATATATTACATTACAGAGATAATTAAAGAAAGACTGATATAATATGAAATGGATACCAATTTATTTCTTGGTTATTCTGAGAGACACCCCATGTTACTAAAGTGGACACTATTATTTTTATCTGCTAGCAAATCCCAGTAGCTGGGATGAGTCTTGTTTAGCATCTGCTCAGTTTATGGTCCCGGGGCCCAGAGAACAACACACAGGGCTAAAGGAAGAAGTTTTCTTTCTTTTTTCTTTTTTTTTTTTT
>NW_019154091.1:1748347-1787157 GCF_002288905.1 Enhydra lutris kenyoni
TTATTTATTTGAGAGAGAGAGAGCATGAGAGGGGCGAGGGGCAGAGGGAGAAGCCAGCTCCCTGCTGAGCAGAGGGCCCGATGTGGGACTCCATCCTGCGACTCCAGGATCATGACCTGAGCCGAAGGCAGTTGCTTAACCAACTGAGCCACCCAGGCGCCCTAAAGGAAGAAGTTTTAAAAAGACCTTCATGATATAAATCTAACCACTGAAAGAAAAGGAACCTTCTTTATTCACACTCTTCCAAGATGCTCTAATGTTTCAAACAAGGACGGTAGATAAAGAAGTAATTTGGGGACGAAAAAGCACTGACCTGTAAATAAAGTGGGATTTGCAGAGAATTTGCAGCTAGGTGTTCCTGTTGGTACAGTATGGGCCACAGAAGACCATAACAAATCCAGGTTACAAACTAGACTTAAAAGCATAATTAGAACTATGGGAGTGCCTTGATTAAAGCAAAACATACTTTGGTCTGAAACTGATAAGACAGAAGTCATATTCAACACTTGACTCTTGATACAGGCATACAGTGATAACTACAATATCAACCTTTATTAATTAGCAAAGGCTTGTAAGTGCAAGAACCTAAAATAACCTAAAATAATTGGATTTCTAGCAGACCCACACAGAAACCTGATCACATCTCTTGTTTACCATAGTGAGGATTCATTTCCACAAACCTACTTTTTTTGCTTTTATTGAACGAAGTCAATTTATTTTTCCATCTGTCTGCGTTACTGTCACCCATCAATAATACATAAAGAGAGGTGTGATTCTCCCACACATGCTAGTCCTTTTAAAATTAAATGGCCCTCTTTTGTATGACTAATAAAAAGAGGAGGGGATGCTACCAACATTTATTTCCCCCATTATTCCCCAGGAGCTTTGTCCTCTGGTCGCTACTTATGAAAAGTTAAACCACAAAGTTGGTCAGGCTATTTTGGTTTCTGGTCCATGTGCCTTAGGTAAACAGACTTTCTCTGCAATCTCTTCCCTCCTGCTTTGCAAGGCATTTTGTTCTCTCTTGCAATGGCTAAACAAGGTTTTTCAAAGCAAGATAGAAAAGGGGGCCAGGGACCTAAACAAGATGACGTGTACTGTACCAACACTCCAAGCGAACACCAGCCTTACACAATCATGGCTTTACAGAGCACACTTTGTGTAGTAGTGACTGTTGTGCAGTGCAGAAAAGGGAGGGAACCAGAGGCATAGTCTGGTGGGTTGCATTCAATTCTGAGACACAAAGACAACTGGCAGGGAAAAAAGAGAGAAAGTTTCATTAGAAAGAACAACAACAACAAAAAAATTAACCTCTGCATTGCCCCTGGGACATAGCCATGGATTTCTATGTAGAAAATGCTTCATTCATTGCAAAGCCCCAAACTTTGGCATAATGTTAGTTCTCCATTTTACGAAGTGTCTTTCATCATATTGACCTGAAGGTTCTTAATAAGCATCTGGATTAGAAAATAATTGTTGAGAAAAATGAAAGCTAGAAGCCAGATAAGGGGAAAAGAAGTAGACTAAATTGTTTTCATTCTTTCGAACTTCATTTTGACCACAGCACAGGGTAACACTTTAATAATGCTTGCTTTCCTGCCTCTTTTATAGGGCTCCGTATTTACAGAAACCACTATTATTAAAGCTTAACTTCAATTAAAAGTGTACAAATTCATCCTGAGCTGCACTAAATGAGTGTATCTTCTGTGTCCTAAGGCCCTCTTAATTATGCTCCAGGAGCCAACTTTGTCCTGGAAATAAGGGGCTAGGACATTCTGCTTACAGGTTTATCTATGGATCTCACATCTAGGTCATGTCTGAATGGCATTTCTGGGTGACCTTAGTGGGCCTTGTTTGTTTGGAAAAATGCAGTTTTCTGCTCTTCCACCCATGAGCAAAGGAAGGCAGCTTCTCCCAGTGTCCCAAGGTTTATGCAAAACACATTAGTAGATAATTTTTTAAAAATTTTTTACATATTTTTTTATTTTTTTAGGATTTTTATTTATTTATTTGACAGAGACACAGTGAGAGAGGGAATACAAGCAGGGGTAGTGGGAGAGGGAGAAGCAGGATTGCTGTTGAGCAGGGAGCCCAATGCAGGGCTCGATCCCAGGACCCCAGGATCATGACCTGAGCCGAAGGCAGAGGCTTAACGACTGAGCCACCCAGCGCCCCAGATAATTTTTTAAAAATGCCTTAGCCTCATGATGTGAAAAAGACATAAGAAAGAACATTATGATCTATCTTATAAACATGTAAGGACGCTTTCAAGATGTTTTTTCAACTTGGACAAAGAGGTATTTTTTTCTGAAAAGAGCACAATTTACACAAAGCATATTCTGAAATAGTATCTGTGACATTGATCTTGCTTCTGCATGCTCATTTATGTTAGCTTATATATTCTTAACCCTAAAAGACCTTATTAAAAATGTTTATTATATTTTGCTTGTATTTATAGTATATAAAGACAAAAAAAAATCAAACAAAAACACAAAGAAAAACATAAATGTCACACCATAATCACAAAGAAAAACACCATATCATCCATAATCCCCTGCAGTTATCATGATTAACACATTGGGGTGGCTTTCCAAACTTTTTCCTCTTTCTATATTTATATATATATTAATCCATACAAACTTTATTTCCATTTTTTTAAATAAAAACTTTGCCATACTTCACATACTCCTTTGTAACTTTTTTTTTGTTCACCAACAATATATCATAAATATCTTAAAATGTTGATAAAAATTCCACATCTTTTAATAACCAGAAAGTATTTCATCCTGTGGTTGTACCACAGTTTGATCAACCAATCTAGATTTTGTTGGATATTTTTGTGGTTCCTAATTTTTCACGATTATGTGCAATGTTATAATAAATATCCTTGTACTTACACTAATTTTTCCATTAGGATAAACTCCTAGACATTGAATTATTAGGTCAGGTGATGTGGACCTTTTTTTTTAAGGATTTATGTATTTACTGCGGGGAGGGGCACAGGGAAAGGATCCCAAGCAGACTCCCCACTGAGTGGAGTTGAGGGAGGGTGGCCTCCATCCCTGGAACCATGAGATCATGACCTGAGCCAAAATGAGGAGTCGGGGGCTCAACTGACTGAGCCACCCAAGCAACCCGGAATGTGGACATTTTCAAGGCTTTTTGGTATGTGATGCCAAATTTCTGTTCAGATGGGCTGCACAAATTCAATCTCTTACCAGCAAAGTATGAGAGTGTCTGGTTCACTCTAACCTCATCACTGGTGGTTATTATTCCATTTTTATGTTGGTCAGTTTCATATACAAAAAGTAAATTTAACCCACACTTGTCAAAGCAACAGGATGGAACCTGAACACTAACACTCTGTTAATGACCATGGTTATTACTACTCTTTGGGATTGATTAAGATCCATAACCTACTGAATTGGAACTAGAAAACTCAGATCTCTAAGAATTACCTATTTTAAGACAGGAATTTTTAAGAAAAGGTGAAAGATGATAACCATGATTAGAAATAACAGTTTAATTCTAACCTCTTGGAATGGTTAGAAAAGCACAGCGTATAAGCACCTTTTCTGGCTCTCCAACATCCAGTACTAGCCCTTATAACATCCTGATTGCTTTTCTGGGTTATCCTTCATTGCATGTAACCATCAGAGGAAACGGTGCTTACTCCCTGCATTGGAGGTAAGGAGACCACAGCCCCAGCACAGATGCAAGACAGCCAGGGTAGGTCACATGACTCGCCTCTGTCAGTCAAATATGCTTTCCTGGGATTCTGCCTCTTGAGGGGTGGACACGTTGGGAAGATGTCAATGACGACTCTTAAACAGCAGAGGTGGGGTTCTTTCAGCTTGCCGCCCCCCGTCCTGTTCCAATGGTCCTTGCTCATTCTAAGGGTGGTCATTTTAAACAGTCTCCATATCATTCCAAATAATCCCTTCTGCTAAAGTTGTCTGCAACTAAGAATGCCAACTACATGCAGATGGATAATGTGATATATATATATATGATGTGAATGATATATATATGTGAATGAGATACATATGTATATATATAAAGAATGTGAATTTTATATATATATATATATATATATATATATATATATATATATGATGTGAATGGTAAGTAGTTTTTCATCCACCCTTCCAAATTATATCACCCCCTATGATCATGAGGAGTGTGTTAAAGCTCAACCGTCAAATGTAATAAATCTCTGTGGAAGACTTCCCTCATTGCCTTGCAATGATGAAAGCTGATACCAACATCTACTTTGCCTAGCACATTGCAAAATCAGAAAATTGTACTCTCAGCCTCTTTGGCATCTCATTTTTCATTAAGGGACTTACCTTATTACTGCAAATATGGCTTAAGAATAGAAAAATACCATGGGACTTTCCTCAGTCTTGCTTAGGTGACTGCAAATAGCCACAATTCTCTGGAGAGATAAATGGTTTTTGTTTAAAGCCAAGATTGCCTACAAATAATGCATTCTTTTAGCTTTTTCTTCTCCTCCTCTTCCTCTGACTTTTTTTTCTTTTAAGAGAAGGAAGCTAAAGAAACACTGAAAAGCATTTCAGCCCAAGCTTGTGAAGTACACGTGTAAGACTCTTTAGCCAGGAGCCCCCAATAAATATATTTTATGGGAGTTTATATTTTCTTTCTACTCAGAAGATAATGATAACAATAAACTGGACAGTAGTTGATTTACTAAGCAGTTATTAACACTTGACTGTGAAGCCCTGTGGTATATGCTCTGTTTGGATTAGCTCCTTTGAAACCTGCGGTAACCTTGTGTTAAAAATAATGATGAGAATGATTAGTAGTAATATTGTCTTCTTCTTACTATTATCATCCCCATTTTACATATGGGAAAGCTGAGACCAGAGTTACAAAAACCTAGCACACTATACACAAGTAGAAAATGGCAGAGAGGCAACTGGTTCTCAGAGAGTCAGACTTTTTTTTTTTTAAGATATGTATTTATTCATTTTAGAGAGACAAAGTGTGCAAGAGTGGAGGCGGGGGGAGGAGGGGAGAGGAGCAAATGGGGAGAGAGAGGGAGGGAGAGGAAAGAGGAAAGAAGATCAAGCAGACTTCACACTGAGCACAAGCCTGATAAGGCGCTTGATCTCACAACCCTGAGACTATGATCTGAGCAGAAACAAAGAATCGGGCACTTAACCAACTGAGCCATCCGGGTACTCCATCAGACTTTAAATCAGTGTTTAGTTTGTTTGTGCTTCAGAGGTTATAATCATATAAAAATTTTCCCAAACCTTTCTATTATCCCATCTGATAAATTCTTCAAAGGCCTTTTCTCCTATGAGAGAAAGACTTTGTAGACAAGCATTTGGAATTCCATTTGGAATTGCAAAGCATTGGAGATCACTGTTACAAAAAATATGAGGTGAATTTTCACTCTTCTCAAATAAATGGGGTGGGGTTTTGCAAGTCTACATTGAGTATGCAGAAGCAATTGGGCAACTTGTGGCAGTTTGCCTGGGTTCTTGGTGTCTGAGGTGGTAGTACCCAGCTGGTTCTCAGGCCTGGGATGTGACCCAAGAAAGGAGGAAGGAGTGAGAGAGGCCAGAAAAGGCATAACAAACAGTCAGAGAGTCTGGCCTCTTCCAGATCCTCTGCTCTTAGAAATTGCATCGACTTCTACCCAGTAATTTTCTAATACTGAATTCCAAAACTGCCATTTGGTGGGCATTGAGCTACCAATGTCTCCTTTCATGGGTCAGGGCATCGAAAATGCTGTTACTGGCTTGGAAAAGAGGACACCCCACAGTGTCTACTATTGACTCAATACATTTACATTTTTCCCCCTCTTTTTTTTTTTTTTTTTTTTTTGTCAGAGAGAGAGGGAGAGAGAGCAAGCACAGGCAGACAGAATGGCAGGCAGAGGCAGAGGGAGAAGCAGGCTGCCCGCCAAGCAAGGAGCCTGATGTGGGACTCGATCCCAGGACGCTGGGATCATGACCTGAGCCGAAGGCAGCTGCTTAACCAACTGAGCCACCCAGGCGTCCCTTTCCCCCTCTCTTTTTTATCCCCTGAGGTGAAAACTTGCAGACAATAACCTTGTTGCCTGTCGCATTCCAGTGTAAAATGTGCTGCTTACAAACAGATATTCTTTTTTTTCCCCCAGTGTTCCAAAATTCATTGTTTATGCACCACACCCAGTGCTACGTGCAATACGTGCCCTCCTTTAATACTCACCACCAGGCTCACCCAACCCCCAACCCCCTTTCCTCCAAAACCCTCAGTTTGTTTCTTAGAGTTCACAGTCTCTCACGGTTTGTCTCCCCCTCCGATTTCCCCCAACTCACTTCTCTCCAGCTCTCCATGTCCTCCGTGTTATTCCTTATGCTCCACAAATAAGTGAAACCATATGATAATTGACTCTCTCTGCTTGACTTTTTCGCTCAGCATAATCTCTTCCAGTCCCGTCCATTTTGATACAAAAGTTGGGTATTCATCCTTTCTGATGGAGGCATAATACTCCATTGTGTATATGGACCGTATCTTCTTTATCCATTTGTCTGTTGAAGGGCATCTTGGTTCTTTCCACAGTTTAGCGACCATGGCTTTTGCTTCTATGAACACTGAGGTACAGATGGCCCTTCTTTTCACTACATCAGTATCTTTGGGGTAAATACCCAGTAGTGCAATTGCAGGATCATAGGGTAGCTCTATTTTTAATTTCTTAAGGAATCTCCACACTGTTTTCCAAAGTGGCTGCACCAACTTGCATTCCCACCAACAGTGTAAGAGGGTTCCCCTTTCTCCACATCCTCTCCAACACTTGTTGACAAACAGATATTCTTGCACCAGCCAAGCTTCTCATCTTGCCCCCTTTTGGTCCTTCATGTTCTGAGCTGGGATGTTACCCCACAAGATAGTTTTGTATGTTAAATGGAATTGCTTTATGTCTTCATCTGAAATTCCAATGTCAGGTGTTTAAAAATTTGACTTAAACACATTGGGTGGAGTTGGTAAAAAAAAAAAAATATATATATATATATATATTTGCTATTTTATTACAGAAAGAGGTGATTTGCTACACTGCTGAATTATACATTAAATGCCCTGAACATGGAGATTAAGCCTTTACCTAGACATACACAGACAGATGCATATGAAGATTTTGTTACCCTTTGAATTTCCTCTTCCTTTTTGATTTCTCCCATTACTGATTCAATCCTGCCATTTCATAGTTTAGTTCAAAGAGATAAACAAAAGGAGATCTTTGGAAAGAAAAGTTTTCTCTTTCTCTGTCCTTGATACTCAAGAGTCTTAAATTGGGGGCCAATCCTTCAAAAAAAAAAAAAAATACATCTAATGAGTTTAGTTACTTAGATCCAGTGAAGGTTTGCAAGAAAACAAACCAGATACAATCATCTTCACTGGAGTGAAATTTGCCAAAAACATTCCAAAATCCAAAAGCACCTTGAAATATCTGACATTTTAAACTGGTTTTGGGATTTTTTTGTTTGTTTGTTTTTTGTGGTTTTTGTTGTTGTTTTGTTTTTAAGTGATGATCGGTCAGGAGGAGGAATTAAGAATTTGTACTGTTCATTTCAAAGAAAGTCCATTTCTGGGAAAGTGACATAGAAAATCTATTTTATACCAGATTCTGACTTTCCACAATCTCATTAATTTTAGTTTCCTGAAAACAACAATAAAATAACAACATTGGAGTAAGCACAGTCACAAAACTGGTCTCCAACTTGGCAATCACATATTTTAATCCATTTCTTTCATTTCTACTTCAAGCAACATATTTGGAAACAATGCCACATCAAAGAAAAATGGAAATTAAAGGGATGAATAACTGGACGTTTTTAAATATCTAGGACTTTAACTTCAATATTCATTCCCTTTTAATTTTTGGAATCACACATTCATTTATTTTGTTTTGAACATCTTGTGGACGTTTTCAAAATCAGACAAGAATTGCTCAATGTGTATCCATATGGCCCACCACCTAGATGCCACAATTAGCATCTCGCTATATTTGTTTTGTGATAAACTGATCAATTCATCCATCCTTCAGCCCGTCAGTCCATTTGATTTTTGGTTGCATTTCAAGGTAAGATGTGGACATCCATAGACAGCCCTACCCCCAACCCTGAAAGACTTCAGCCTGCACACCATTAGTGCTCAATTTTTGTTGCCAGTTGGTTGGTTTTTTTAACATACTTAATTTCTGTACTATATTTTGGGCCTCTCTACTGACATTATGTCTTTTCCAGATTTTCTTCTGTCTCTTTTGTTATTTCTCTTTCCCCAGTTGTCTTCATCTATGGTTTTCCTTACTCTTTGTTACCTTGTTCCTTCTTTTCCTCTAGAAACAGTATTTCTCAGGTGGAATGTTACAAGTCAGGACTGGGAACTGACTTGTGCCTAGTAAGATTACAGTTTCCTGGCAGCTCCCAGGCACCTGAAGAGCCTAGTCATATCAAATGTGAGGCCCTGGCTTTGTTGAAATATTCTAAGTGTGTCCTGCCTCTTTTCCGACCCCATAATAACTAAGGTGATTCGCTTGGGTGGTGGTGACGTCCCATTGTCTTTCCCAGGCCTGTAAGCTTTTGAAATTCAGGTCTAGGCTTATATTTAGTGTTTGCGTCCAACAGCAAGTTCTCTCCTCTGTCACCGCTGTGTGCGCGTCTGTGTGCCAGTGCATACATTGTGTGCTGTTACTGTGTGCGTGCCTCCCTGTCGCATTTGGGGCCCCTGTGACCTACAATTCAACGTGGGGTTTGTCACCAAGACTCTTTAGACTGTCAGCTTTATTGGTGCCATTTTTTTAAGTTTGTTTTGTTCCCTATGCTAATAAAGCTTGTCTCTGCCTCCATCAAAGCATATTATCTCTCCCATTTCTTCCCGTAAGTAAAGCAGCAATCTGTTCTGTTTAAATGCCTCATCATCTTCGCTCTCCCCATTCCTGTTTCCCTAGATTTTTGAGATTGTTGACTATTATGTAACAGATGGCCCGACAGACCTCCGACTCTTTGCGATGTTGGCCAGCTTGGCTCAGAAAAATCGCAGCACTGGAGTAAATTTTCCCAGGCATGGGGCACTCATGAATTTTAACTCCTTTGCAACAAAGGAATTCAAAGGGGGTAAGAGCCAATCTATCAGGAGCCGAGGCAATTAAAAGATGTAGGTTGGCATTCTGCTGCACAAGGATTCCCTTCTAGCGTTCTGAATATTTAGACTAGATTAGGTCAGCCTCGCTTCCATTCATCCGGTGCCCTGCCACAAGGCACCAAAACAATGAAATGACTCAAAAACAGAAGCCAGTGGGTTTTTAGCTTTTAATGATAGAATGTTTGTATTGTTACAGAAGAATACCAGGGGGGAGGGGCCAGAGGAGCTACAGACAAGAGCCCACCTGATCTTCCCAAGGACAGTTCTGTTGACAACTGGAAGAAGCCACCATTTCTGGCTTAGATTCACTGCCCAGAGCCCTGGCCTCACAGAGGTTGGGCTTAGAGCGCAGGTAGCTTGTACTTTGGCAATTATTTCAGGTAATTGAAGGGAGACATGTAGAGCAATGAGATAAGGAAATGGAGGAGGAGTTTTTGTCTGTGCTTTAACTTTAAAACTATAGAAATGGACAAAGAAGAAAATAGCTATTTTTCATAGTCCTGCCATCATAAAACATTAGGGGCATGTTTGCCTCCTGACCTTTTTTTTACTCTGTATTTGCATTTTTTTTCTTTAATTACACATAACACATATGTCTTTTTAAAAAGATTAGACTATTACAGATAAAACTTGACAGATATATCACCTGAGCTTCTGCAGCATGACCCACATCCATGACTGACCCTCTCTGTGTTTCAAAATCAGCCTGAATTAGTTTCTGAGTTTTCTGTGTCTCCCTTTCTTTTTTTCTTAAAAGAACCATGCACATCATAATTTTTTTGGTCACTGGAAATCTCTGTTTTTGCTCTTGTTTTGAGTTCAGCAAAATGTGTATTAATATTTTTAAATACTGTTCTCTATTACATCTGTGAGTGTAGAAGCAGGACAAGGATGATTCTGTGTGTTTACACCACCACCTAGAACATCAGGAACAAAAACTCTGAAGGTTTTATTTTATTTTATTTTATATTATTTTTTATTTATTTTTATTAACACATAATGTATATTTTTTTCAGGGGTACAGGTCTGTGAATCATCAGTCTTACATAATTCACAGCACTCACCATAGCACATATCCTCTCCAATGTCCATAATGCAGCCACCCTATCTGTCCTCTCCCACCCCCCAGCAACTCTCAGTTTGTTTCCTGAGATTAAGAGTCTCTTAAGTTTGTCTCCCTCCAGTCCCATCTTGTTTCATTTTTCCCCTCCCTTCTCCCCATGAACCTCCCCACCTTCCCTCTCAAATTCCTCGTATCAAGTTTTTTTTTTTTTTAAGATTTTATTTATTTTAGAGACAGATAGAGGACACAAGTGGAAGGGAGGGAGAGAGAGAATCTCAAGCAGACCCCACATGCTGAGTGTAGAGCTAGACATGGGGCTCGGTCTTGTGACCCTGAGATCATGACCTTAGCTGAAATAGAGTTGGACACTTAACCAACTAAGCCACCCAGGCTCACCTCTGAAGTTATTTTTTAACCCAAAATAATAAATAGTGAATTCAAAGATTATATGTGAAATGCATTGAATAATGCTGTTTGAAAATAAGAAAGAAATTTATATATCATCCACATGCCTGGAAAACAGTGCTGAATAATAATAATAATAATTTTATTAATATTATATAAATATATTATATAATTATTATAATATTAAATTTATTAATATTTATAATGATAATAAATTTATTAATATAAAGTATAACTTAGTATTGTTGTTGTTATTATTATTATTATCATTATTAATTTGGTTCAGTAATTTACTTTACTGATGAAGAAACAGGACCAGAAAAGTGAAATAAAGATGTAATGGATGAGGGGCAGAGCCAAGGCTAGGATCCTTTTTTCCAGTTTGATGTTCTTTCTTTGTGCTTTATAGTAAAGTATGGTATTCAGCTAAGTACCTACTGAGTGCTGGATCCTCTGGAGAATATGAGGAAAGCACAAGACAAGGGCATTGTCCTTGTAGAGCTGCGAGTCTGTCTGGGGAGATGAGATGAACTCGCATGGCACCACTTAAGAACAGCACAAATACGTAATTGTGCTAAACCTTGTGGTATTGATGGTCGAGGGAATCAGAATTCTACAAAGGTGGAGGTTTCACCCCATGAAGAACTGAAATTCAAGCTGAATCTTCAAAGATAGAATTGAGAAAAGTACGGCAGGGGATGGATTTATGCTAAGGAAAGGCAAGAGGTGAGTAAAGGCAGTGGAGAGTGATGTGGCTTGTCAGGGTCCAAGGAAGGAAACACTCTAACCGGCACGAGAAGTGGGCTATGGCATAAAATGATGACTTTGGTTTCTCAGAGAGGGCAGGAAATTTTCTTCTCTGACTTGTTTTCTGGGGAATATATAGTTTCCTGGGAAAGAATTTTGAATGAGCACCTCAGAAAAGGATTTTATCCAGTACTATTCACCCTTATTTTGGCTCAGATCTTGGAAGAGCAGGACAGGAAGCAAATGTGTTTCATTCCTATTTAGCTCCTTTTCAATAGATGGTCTAAACTGTGGATTTCTCAGTATGAGAACTCCTTACCTCCATCATGATCCAAACACTCTTTTACCACCACAACCAGTAAGAATATCACTACCACCACAACCATCACCCAACACCCAACAACAAAACCCCAACCTCAACAATACAGCATCCCCAACATCATCACCACCACCAAAAACAATATTGCCATCACCACCAACATTCCTCATCAGAACTCCCCCTCAAGTGACTACAACTGTCCGATTCTCTGAGAAAAATCTTCAGAGGTGAATCTTTCTGGATTGAATTTCTTAGATTCCTTCTGAGAAAACAAGATAAGAATGAGCAAAAATAGTACAGATAATTCAAAAGATCTTGGAAATTGAAAGTAATATGAGGCCCTAACTAAACCACAGATGATTTGATTAAAATTATCAAGGAAAAAATCTGACAAACTATACCATGTGAAAGTACATGAAAATGGATACTTCCCAGATTATGACTTTTGGGTTGGAATGCAGTTTGGGGCCAAAAAAGCAAGTGTTTTAAAGTGACTTGGATTAGAGGAAATATCAAATGTATAACTTTTAACAAGTTAAAAGTCAGGACTGATGCATGCAATGGATTTTGTATGAATTCCCAAAGAATTAAAAATCCTTCTCTTTCTATGTGAATTTTCAAGGACATCGAATCATTTACAAATGCCTCATGATGATTTCTATTCACAGAAGTTTATTGTCCTTTTGTAATAGATGGAATGTGCTGGCTAAGTTCCACTTTTATCAGTTTTGTTATGCTACATGGGGCCCCCATAAATCCCACTAACACACTCACCAACATCTACTTTGGGTACCCATGTAGGCAGCTTATAAGTATCAAAATGGTCAATACAAGTTATTGGATTCTTACTTTGCTTCAAAATCAACAAAGAACTGTCAATGCTGGGAAGGCAATGGCAATGTGACAGACTCTCTAGAGAAGTGCAAGCATGTCCATGTGGGGGTCTGAGGACCAGCTCCTCATTCTCGCTGTACTGTTGACTAGCTGGTAACTGTAGGGAAAAACCCAATGCACAACCCACATTCCCCTCAGCTACCAGGGGTTGTAGCAGCAGCAAAGAGCTACCTGGGAGAAGGTCATGAAAATTTCTGAGGACAATCTACATCCAATGACCAATCATGGTAATATAATTAGTCTCAGTCTCCTCACCCCTACTGAAGGTTATTTCATCTTTAGTTCCCCAACCTTGGCCAAGGGTGCCATTGAGTCTGCACTGAGCTTGACTTCTGCCTCTGCCTGGTCCACTTCCCTTCCTTCTTTGCATGAGTGTTGATTGGCAACCCTCTTTCCAAGAAATGACTTAAACACTAAGCCCCACCTCCGAGTTTGCTCCCTGGAGGACCCAGGCTGCAGAAGTAACACTGGTCCTCTTTCTCAACCTCACTGACTTCTTCCAACCCATAGAGCTCTTGTGAGCATCAAATGAGCTGGTTCAGTAAAATCTCTTTGAAAACCACAGTGTAAGTTTTTTTTTTCTTTTTATTTAGAATGATGGTTAGAGACAAATCCTCAGCCAAGCCACCCAGTATGAAATTTGGAAAAACAGATGAAAGGTGGACAAACTTGACTTAGAGTTGCTGCTTTACCACCTATAGCCACATGACCTTGGGGAAATAACTTGACCTCATTCCATCTCAGCTCTCCAATCTGTAAATTGAAGACAGTAATTACCAAAGAGGTTTGCTAATCAGATGAGCCATAACACTTAAAGGGCTTGACACCAGGGTTGACTTGGAGAAAGTGTAACTATGTTCTCTGTATCTGTGGGGAAAAGTTTAAAAATGTGAAGTACTTACATGTTTCCAGGAACGAGTGATGCAAATCTCCATGGAATAAGCACTTCTCCCAAGGGAAAGGGCTGGGGACAATATTCAGGAATCTGGGTAGTTAGCATCCTCAGCATTTTTCTGGGGGTTTGCATGGGCACTGGGGATGAGAGGTGGGCAAGACAGGGAGAAGAAGTCCATATATAACACAGAAGAGAGGTTCAGCCAGGCAGCAGTAGGTGGTAGCTGATATCCTCTGGATCTGGGCCAAGAAGACATTTGGGGTAAAGTGGGTTAGAAGATGCCAGAGGGTGCTTTGCAGGATTAAAAGACAAAACATGTTCAGGTTTCTGGAGTATGGTGGATAGTGAAGACTGGGCTGGAATGCCTTCCCGTGTTATTTAGGAAGGTGTGAATAGAGAAAAACATATCATAATGGTGAGAAAGGAGATTTTAAAAGGGGTTGGGAGGACTTGGACTCTGGGAGACATATTAAAAGGAAACAAAACCAATAATCACTTAGGAGGGATCTGATATGTAGTAGTTGCTAGAGAAATACTTTGATTGATTTATTGATTGGGAATGTGGGAGAGGCAAATAGAACAAACCAATGAGATACGTTCAAAGAAACCTCCACCCATTCAGTTGCTTTCTCCTATCAACCTTCTCATCTTTCATCCCATCTGACTCAGCTCTGGTCAAGGTTCAGCGTCAACATGCCCTGATGCCACTCCATCCCATATATTGTAACATACTGGAATCATGGGCAAAGTCTGGACAATCAATAGTTTTTTCCCCCTATCTGTCCACAATCTCGTTCCCTGTAGCCCCAAGCATTTTTCTGGGCCATGCATCAGCATTTCCTCTCTCTCCAGTCCATGATTTCCTACACTCCAGTCCATGATTCTGATGTTGGTCCTTAAGTATAACTTCCAAGAATACAGTGTGCAGTTCCTGTGCTTGTCAAGGATCATAGAATAGTGGAGGCAGATTGCCAAGAATACTGTATGGGAAAGCCACCCCACTTATCCAGTGGGTCTTCCTCACCAGTCCCTGCATATCAACTCCCAGATTCTGCAGTCGGCCAATCGGTATGATAATCCAGGAGGAAGTTGAAATTTCTTCCTTTAAGAGTGTGTGAAGCACTGTGCCACCCTCTATCAAGCTAATAATTCATTTTTAGAAATAGTTTCAAGACATACTTTACATCTCATAGTCCATTAGGTCCATTAATAACGAAGCATCTGCAAAGAGTTCATTGGATGATCAGGATGAGAAAGATAATGATGGTGACAATGATGGTGATATTGAGTGCCTATCACACATTGTGGCCTGGCCATAGCCCTGGGCATACATGATCACATTTACACTTCACAGCACTGTGCAAGGTACTGTTGCTCCCATTTTACAGATGCAGAATCTGGGCTCTGAAAGATTCATGTGTCTGCACAAAATGACACAGTTAGTAAATATTTGCAAAAAGTTTAGAAAGTGCTTGGCAAATGGAAAGCACTGTGTGTTTGCTAAGAAAAAAAAATCGAAAACCCCAAAACAGTGAGTTGCAGAATCAAAATTTGAACCCGTTTCTCTAACTCCCAAACAGGTACTCTTTCTACCACCCCACACTGCTCTTTCTATACCATGCTGCTGGCTCCGTCGGCTGCCCTGTGCCAGATGGTGGGGTGAGAGGAACAGGGGAAACTGTGAAGATTTATAAAGTTAGCAATTTCTTCTGCTTTATCCCTCCCTCACTACCTTTCTCTCCTCTTTCCTTCCTTCCTCTTTTCCTTGTTTTCACACACAGTATCAAACACTTCTCACATGTCAGGTATGGGGGCAGACAGCTGGGGAACACGATCCTCCTCTGAAAGTTTTCAGGGTTCCAAGACTTCCAGGGGTTTATAATTTAGTTGGATGGTGGAGACAATAGACAATAGACCAGAATAAAACCAAATGGACTATAATTGTCCTAAATGATGTGATACCACTGGAAGTATTATAGTAGTCCAGAGGAGGGAGAGGGGGGAAGGATAGTAAAGAATAAGAGGCGAGCAGAAAGTGACACTATAAGGGCATCTCCTCCTCCCCCAAATTAGATAATATTTCATGATTTTCCTGACTCTAAAAATAATCAAGCCTCTTGGCCAAAAACATTTAAATCAGTGAAGAATACAAAGAAGCAAAAGCCAGAAACAAAAGCCCGAGTAAAGAATATTCCCATAAGTACTATACACAGATGGATATGTATGTATCAGGGCTTCTTTGGCACTATTGACATTTGGCTCAGATAATTCTTCGTTGAGGTGAGTTCTGTCGTGTACATTTTAGGAAGCTTAGCAGCATTCCTGGCCCACTAGACGTTGGTACGTTACCCCTGCCCAGTTGTGAGAAGCAAAAAACATCAATTGACCAAATGATTCCTGGAGAAGAGGCAAGATTTCTCCAAGAGAGCTCTTTGTTTTCTCTCTCTCCGTATGTACACACACACACACACACACACACACACATTCATGCACACTTACATTTTAATTGCCAGGATTTTTCTATGCAAACAATATACTTGTGTATATTAAATATTGGGTTATGTTATGCACATTGTTTCATAACCCTTTGTTTTTGTATAGATAAGAATATCTAAATTATAATATCTTAGATATTTTGCAATAATAATCATTTTATGCTTAATATTACAGAATACTGCATTTTATCCTTATATGATACTTATCATATAAGGAAACTTTACCCTAGTTTTGCCCCTTAAGGTAATTGTTTTTCCAGCATAAGAAACACTGCAGTGAATCATCTAATGCATAGATATTAGTAAAGGAAGGTTTTTTTTTTTCTTCCCTGATAAACTCCTAGAAATGGAGTTTCTAGGCTGATGACCTTTGTAGATTTTGTTAATTTTTCTCCAGAAAGTAATCAAGTCATTAAGTAATGCTCCTCTTGGTGACTGGGTGGTTTAGTTGGTTAAGCGTCTGTTTGGCTCAGGTCATGATCCCAGGGTCCTGGGATTGAGCTCCACGCTGGGCTCCCTGCTCAGCAAGGAGTCGCTTCTCCCTCTCCCCCTGTTCCTGCTCTCTTTCTCTCTCACTTTCTTTTATTTGTATGCTCTCTCTCTAATAAATAAATAAAACCTTAAAAAAATGTCCCTTTCAGCATTGCATGACAGTGCTTATTTCTCACATCATCATCAACAGTTGGTATTAGCAATATTTTAAATCTCTGCCAGTGTGACAGGTAAAATGAATAACATCACATGGCTAATTTGAATTTCTTGATTATTAGTAAGATTGAACATCTGTTTGCATATTTTAGCTATTTGCATTTCTTGTTTTTGGAATGGTATTCTGTGTCCTTTGCTTATTTTTATCTGACTGTTTTCTTTTCTAAGAGTTGATTTGTATAAGAATTCTTTATATGGTATATAAAGTAACCCTTATTGTTCTTATATACAAAAAATAATTTCCCAGTTTGCTACTTGTCTCTTAATTTTAGTTATAATTTTTGGAATTGTATAAGAATATTTAAAAACTTTTAAAATCATTAAAAATTTGTTTAACATTATTCATAAAATTTGTAAGTAATCCAGTGGAGAATTTTATTGGAATTACAGTCTTTTTAGGTTAAAAAAATGATAGCATATTGACAATTTTATATGTTTCAAACTAATACTTCAAATTTAACATTAATATTGGGAAAATTGTCATTTTACCATTTTTAGAAAAGGAGTGTTGTATGCTCTTTCATGCATTTATGTCTCCTTTTATGTCCTGCAGTGAGTTTAACCCTGTATTTTTACAAAGAAAAAAATTCTTGTAATTTTACTTTTAGCTACTTCTTATTTTGTATTTCTTGTGAATAGATCTTATTTCAGAAAAAAAAGTATGTGGGAAACTAGTAGGGAGTGGTATCTATGAGCACTCTTTGTGGTCCTTTCTCTCTGTTTAATTTTTCAGATAATGCCATGAAGCTTTCTATCAAATCTCCAAATATCTATAGGTTTACATTTCCCTAATACATAACCTCTCCTCCTATTCTTGAACCATTACACTGATTGTGGGTTCCAGAACAAGCTGATAATTGCTCTCATAATGGGTATCTTATCTTGTTCCTGATATTAGTGGATCTGAAATTAACATGTCACCTGTAGGTATAATTATGGTGACTTTTCAGATAGATAACTTTCTTATATGAAGAAGTTACTCATCTTCTTTACAATGGTGTGTTTCTTGTTTGTTTTAGAATCAAGAGTGGGTATTGAACTTTTTCAGGTTCTTTCTAGAAGTGACATGGAAAAGGCCAGAGCTGTGGGCCTTCCCACCTGGGGTCTTTCTTGGCATCATTTCCTTTTTGCTTTCAACAAATCAAGCATCACTAGGAGATTTGTCCTAACAGCACCCGCTGTATCCTGGGGCAGATAGATACAGGGAGCACTGCTACCTACACTTCTTCCTTGAGTGGTTAGCCCAACCGGGAAACAGCTCCTGTCATCCTGTGGTCACTGTCTCTGACTTCATCACGCATAAACTCTGAGGGTATCCCAGAGTTACAAGCTGCTTTCGCATAGGCTCATAGACATGAAGAGAGCTCAGACTTGTGGGCTTTCCATTTCCTGTTCACTCTAAGGATGAAGCATCAGGAGTTGGTAGTGTCTCAGTCTGATGTGGTCTCTCTTACACCATTTCTAGCAGAAATCTGTCAATGTTTCTGACATAGCAATAACATTTTTCTTTATTTTTTTTTGTGATGTAAATCTCTCCCACCTTGTCTTCTACATCACTAAGGTGGTTTTGTTGGGAATTGGGAAAGATGGAAATGATCTCTTGTGAACACATTGCCATTTGACCCAGAGGTCCTCATCAATGGTCAGTTGCAATGGTAACTGGCCTACTGCTTTGAGAACAAACACATTACTTCTGGATACACAATACAGAGACAAGTAAAAGAGGTACTCTGCTTTCTTAGCCATTTGTTAGCATTCTACCAAGTAGTGGGTCCTTCTCTTTTTTCTCATTAACATCTTACAGAGTTTTCTTTTTTAAAAAAATCTGTAATTTCTTTCTAGCGTTCTTTATGTTGAGGTTCTCTGCACTTACAGATAGCAGACAGTGCTGTGTGGTCTTCAGGTAGTTATAGGAGAGTCTGAGCTCCTAGAGAGTCCCCTGCATAGTCTTGCTGGAGACATGAATACATCCCTCTCTTCTTCCTGGATTGAGGTTGTAGGTAATTTTAATGTCAGCCTCTTAGGATTTTTTAGGGTATCCTATGAGTCTTGGATTATTTTATAAATTGGGGTTTCTGGCTTTGCGGTCATAGCTACATTTTCTCTGAATCTTTTAAAAGCTACGATTTTTAAATCTAGCTTGCTACTAACTTAGGATAAATAAATTCAGTCTGTAACCTTTTCCCCAAATTTTGTAAGAACCAAAAGACAGAATATGAAAGAATGGTAGAGTCCAAATCACCAGGAAGTTTGTGTGAACAAGGCCTTTTAGGAGAGTAGAGAATTATTTTCATGAACCTCATAAATGAAAGCCTACTTTACCAATACTTACTCTTGGCCCTGGTCCCAAATATCTAAAGCTACATCTGTGTCAATATCCCAAGTGTTTGGAGATAATGCTACATAGTAATTACTTAGGATGTATAGGTACAAAGGCCATTAAAAAACTAACAGTGTATTCTTATGCTGGATTCAACCATAAATAACTATGGCCCTTTGATTTGAGTCTGTGATCACTTGGAATTGCTGGCCAGTGTTTACCTCTTGACTTTCCAGATACTGCAATGCCAAAAATAGTTTTCAAGAGGTCTGAAAGCAGGGTCAGTTTATGACTGTGAAATGTGTAGTGGTAACATTACCCAGGCACCTAGAGGGGCTTTGAGGTGTCTATGATCAGAGACTGTGTGATGCCAAGGGTGCCCTTTGGTTCTTCTCAAGGTCCTTTACTGATGTTGGTGACTTTCCCATCCACATCCAGACAGCCCACTATCACCACAAACCCACCTCTTATCAATAACTTTCAGCCTCAGTATGGAAACCCCATAGAAGTTCTTTTTCTCCCCTCCTTTACATTCTCTAATAAAACCCTAAGAAAATCAAAACCAACATATTGTGTAGAAAAGTATCTTTTGGAGTCCTACAGAATTGCATACAACCTACCTAGCATCTTGGTGTCATAATGAATAGGAACCCTATGGCCAAAGGAGCAGACACAGCAACATTATAAACAGAACTACTATACAAAGTTAAAGCAAATAGAGCAGTTGAACTAGCAGAGATTTTGAAAAGCCATTAATTTGCTTTGTTTCCATTCTTAATACATAGTTTCCTTCTCATGGCTGAAAGAGTAGGGATTCCAATCACTAGCTAGGTATCCTTTGGTAAGGATTCTCTGTACTTTGACTTCTTCAAGGAAAGCAAAGACAAATTTGCACTTACCTTGAGGTGTTGCATGAAAGCATTTTATACAGAGCAGCTCTGCCCAATAGAAATATAATGAGGGCCACAAATGGGAGGCATAGTATAATTTTACCCCATTTAATTAAAAAAAATTTTTGAGAGATAGAGAGATAGAGTGCGAGTGGGGGGTGGTGCAGAAGGAGAGGGAGAGAGGGAATCTTAAGCAGACTCAACAGCCCATGTGGAGCCTGACGTGGGGCTCAGTCTCACGACCCTGAGATCATACCTGAGCCGAAACCAAGAGTTGGATACTAAACCCACCAAGCCACCTAGGCATCCCATGTATTCTTTTCTTTAACTGAAGTATAGTTGACATACAATATTTATTCATTGCAGGTATACAACATAATGATTTGATAATTATGTATATTGTAAAATGCTTACCATGAAAGTGTAGTTACCATCTATCTCTATACAAAGTTATCACAATATTATTGGTTATATTTTCTAGGCTGTATTTTCCATCCCTATGGCTTATTTATTGTATAATTGGACATTAGTACCTCTTAATCCCCTTCACCATTTCTGCCCATCTGGAACCTATTTCTGGTTCCCTTCTGGAACCACCAGTTTGTTCCCTGTATTTATGAGTCTGTCTCATTAGTATGATTTTAAGTTTTTTAGTGGTCAAATATTTTAAAAAGAAGGAAGTGAAAGTAATTTAATGTTTTAACCTATTTCTTTAAAGTTTACCCAATATGATTTAAACATGTAGTCCATATAAAATCTATTAAAGTGATATTTTACCTTCTTGCCGTCCCATACGAAGTATTGAAATCCATATGTAGTTTACATCTTCAGCACATCTCATGTCAACCAGGAATTTTTCAAATGCTCAAGAGCCACATGTTACTAATGGCTACCATATCAGGAAATGGTTCTAAAGCATTAAATATAGGTTTTCTATTATTATTATTTTGTTTTTGGTCAGTCACTAATTCTTCTTCACTGAGTTCCTTAATTAGTGCTTTGGGCTGAGTGGTGAAAGTCTTAATTCCCCAGGTCGTATCTCTTGACTATTCCTTCAAATCCAGTACCTTCTCTGACCTAGCGCTGAGAGAGCCATGACCAGGGTCATCCCAGGATTATCCTGGAAACTGACTTCCTGCCATGTGCTAAAGCTGGCAGCCTGCTTACTGACCTAGTCAGTTGGAGCATCTGAGCAACACTGCAGCCTTCTGCACGAACTGCTTGTGATTACTTATCTGCAAACACTTGCCAACTGGCTGGACTTTTCCTTGGCTAACCTCGATCGAAGATGGTTGTGGCTCTCTAGCAACACAGAACAGGTGCTAGTCCATACAGATTGCAGCAAAGTCTCAAAAATTTCCAAATTTGAACCCACGAGCTTCCCCCCTAACATGCGTCAGTCTCTACGGAAGACCCTGTGAACAATATTTCCAATGAAATATATCATAATTTCACCACTTCCCACCGATTCACGACTAACAGTTGATTCAAAACACCATCATCTCTTGCCTGGGCTATCATAGTAGCTTCTTATCTGGTCTTCCTGTTTCTACCCTTGCCCCTCGTAAGTATATTCTGCACCAGCAATCAGACTGATCCTGTTAACATGCAAGGTGGTTCATACCACTCCTGCATCCACACCCTCCAATGGCTTCCCATCTCAGTCACAGTAAAAAGCCAAAGTCCTTACACTGGCCTCTTATAAGATGTTTTGCAATAACTCTCTTAGGACCCCACCTCCCCACTCTCTTAACTCTGCTCTAGACCTTCTTGCTGTTCCTTCTGCAGAGCAGGCAGAGTCCTCAGAGCCCTGGCACTTGAGTTTCCCCTGCCAGGAATGTGTACCCCCAAGATAGTCCCATGGTGTGTTCCCCTATGTCCTTCATGTCATTAGTCAAATGTTACCTTATCAGTGAGAACAGGCCTTATCATCTTATTCATTACAGCAGTCCCCTACCAATACTAGATCTCCTTTCCTTGTTCAGTTCTTTTCATAGAACTTATCACCATCTAACATTATACACATTTTACTTACATATTTATATGTATTTTTTTCTTGTCTGTCCAGTTTTCTCCTACACCGTATATATATCTGGTTTACTCCTGGATTTCCAGAAGCTGCATAGTGCTGACACATAGTAGGTGACCAATAAATATTTGTTGAATGGCTGAATGAATAAAAACAGTAGCTGCAACCTTGCCCCGGATCACCCTCTCAAGCGGCAAAAGGAAACAAAAGTGTCCTGATGCATGCAGAAAGCCCTGGGCCCTGCACATTAGGAAGTCTGGCTTTGCTCCCTCCGGAACTCTGAAAAGCATTTCCTGGGAACCCCTCCACAGATCACTGCCCATTTCTTTCTGACATGGGGGTAGGTTGTCACAAATGCAAACAGACCAGAAGGAAGAGCAGGAAGAATGGAAGAACAAAGTCATTTGCCACCCCTCCTTGGTTTACCTCCTTGCAATTGCGAAGCACTTCAGGCTGTGTCTTTGGTTCTTCCCTCAGCCTGACCCATACTTGGCTGCTTTCACAGAATTTAACATAAAAAAAATTATGCCCTGGCCACTTTGAGCAGACCTGAAGGCTGTATGTACACATATAAAGTGTAGTAAAAGATTAAAGCAAATTTTCAGATTACAAAAAAACCCAGAATCCATCAACCAGATGGCTTGTTCAGCCTGAGTAATGACTAAAGTTTCCTGACTTCTCCACTTTCTTTGAAACTACACCTTTAACCCCCAGTTCACATATTTGCTCAAAACACCATCTCTACTAGGCAAGGTATTTTCCATCTAAATTTCCCTATATAGATCTTAAAGTACTTGTGTTATTAGTTTCCCACTGAGTTGAAATACAAATGACTTAGCTACACAATATAGTCATCTAGATATTCGGGTTGCAAAAACTAGCAGAGGCTAATCTTTTTATTCAGTATGAGTGAAATCTAGAACGCTCGGGTAGAGCAAATCTTGGACACCAGGGTCATTTGAGACAGACTTCTGATGTGAGAAATATCTGAGGATAGAACTCCGGTTGGTCTGATCGACAATTGTGGACAATGGCGGTGTGGTTACTGGGGACAGCCTGCCAGGCTTGGCCCACTGAGTCAGATCCCAGAGACCGCCTTTTCTCCTCCACATGTTGATCTGGTTCCTCCCAGACACCTGGTACAGAAGTCCTGCAGACTAAGGACATTCCACATTTGTTGTAGCTTGGCATCCTTAGATTTCGTGGGAACTCCAGTGGTTCAACATTCCTCTGCATGCTGGCCTTCTTCCTAAGACACAATACCACGTTCCAACGCCACAAAGAGTAGAAAGGTCCGATAGAGTCCCTGCCCTCATGGAGCATGTAGCTGACTTGGAGAAGACAGACTTTGAACAAGTGAGCAATCAGTGCATTCTCTGAAAAGTTATCTGGATCTGTCAGATCATGAATCTTCATGGATCTTCTACTAGTTAAATCCCTTTTCTCTGTCACCACCTCCTCTGTCCTGGGGTCCTTCCTGAGGCTCAGGGTGGATACCACCAACGACATTGAGTGGCTGTGCTGCACCTCAGTGGGACAAAAATGGGAGGGAGAACTACATCCGTAGCTGTTAACCAATATTTATTGAGTGTTTATTTTACAGCAGACTCTATGCTTCTCATGTATTATATCATTTAATTATCATAACAACTGTCAAGGTTGATGTTATTAGCAATTTTGGCTTTTAAAAAAATATTTATTTATTTATTAAGTAATCTCTACCCCCAATGTGGGGGTTCTTCCAACTGAGCCAGCCAGGCTCCCCAGTGATTCTGTTTTAATAGCAGTAATTATAACATTTAGAGAGGTTAGGTAACTTGCCCAGGATTAAATAGTTAGTAAATTAAGGGGCTGGAATTAAGGTCCAGTTGTTAGATCCCAAGGCCCATATGTTCAAACCATATAACAATACTGCTTCCCTCATTTCTAGCGGCAAAAAAGAAATCCAGCAAGTTACATTCATGCCAGTTTTTCTTAATTATCCAAAACAGAATCCTCTGCAGAATGAAAGAACTATTAATAATTAACCCCCCTTCAGGATGGCAAATATAAGCCATGTCTTTTTTAGGCAAATTGGGGCATGTACTTACTTTTATATGCAATCTTGGGCTGAATTTTCAGGAATGTATAAATTTAAATCACAAAAATGTAAAGTATTAAATAGTTTGGTTTCCATAAATTCATAAATCTAAGACATAGCTTATGATTGTATAAAAGCTAATGTTTTCATAGTTCCAGGTACCTAAAGAAAGCTAATGCTTAGAGAGAGAAGTCAAAGAAAAATAAACTAAAGATCCATGTCTAATCTTGAACCAACTCTCATTTCCATTGGCACTCATGTTTTTGAGTTAGGAGGGGAGACTGATGATGAACTATAGGACTTTATGTTTCCCTTATGATCTTATCTCCCAGTAGATGGTTGGATTCATTCATTCCTCAAAATATTTATTAAGTGCTCAAGTGTTTTTTTGTGTATGTGCATGCCAGGCACTGGAGATAAACAAGCTGAGTAAATCAGGTGATAGAGGCAAACACACAAATGATAAACTCAGTGGTGTAATTTCTGTCCAGGCATAGGCTTCCGCTAAGCCTCCCAAGTTATGAAAACACTAGCCTTCTACCACCATGAGTTTATGCCTCCAAGTTAAAATTTTAAGGATACCAAAGTATCTAGTGCTTCACTTTCCTCTGTGACTTACAATTTCTAGATCATTTTAACATAAATTATTGCTTTTAATCCTTACAATAACAATGGAAAGAGAGTACTTCAGCTTCAGTTGGTAGATGAGAAAGATGCATTTTTGAGTTTTCCAAGACCATAGGGCTAATAAGCTGGGGGGGTCAGGATGTGAAAATTCAAGGTTTTTATTTACAAATCAGAGCTATAGCCAGAGTGCCTTCATAGAATACACTGGAAGGAAATGAATAAAACCCAAATCTTTTACTAATAAACTCTTGCAAAATTAAATTTGAGCTTCAGAGCTATTGCAACTTCTCTTCCATCCTTCTGGAGATTATTCTCAAAATATTGAAATAGCCATTATCAACCACATACATAAAAATATATTTTAAAGACCAAGTGATCTTTACATTAACATAAATCAGCTAATCTCAAAATTAGCCAGCAATATCCATTTGTTAAAAGGAAAGAAATCACTTTAATGATGGAGGTGGGACTGTTTGATACTCATGCACCATACACAGCCAAAAATTTGGTCATTGTGGGGTCCCTGTGCCACTGCTCTCACAGCTACTCAGGATAGAAAGTAAATCCAGTGCATGAAGTCAGAGAACTGACTTTGAATGCCAGCTTTTCCACTTATTTAACTTTGGGATCTCAGTTTCCCTCTCTGCACGTGGGGATGGTAACAGAGATGAGCACTCTCCTCCTTATATTGAAGGTTATAAAAAAAAAAAAAACCGTAAGCAGACAACCGACACAAGTCATAAGCAACCTGTACATGGATGACAGTCATTGCTTAAACCTTGAAACGTGCCTTAAACACAATGAAGTGCAAAGAGTTATTCAGAATCTATCACTGCTCCATTGAAAGAGTACTTTGAGTTTACCATTCTCATGACAAAAAGGGCTCAACACCAAATATAGCTGGAGATTACCAGGCATTTTGAAAATAAGATTGGGTTAAGAGTTAAGGAAACCTGGGTTTGAATCCAGTCTCTGAGGACTTAAACTTTTGAGTCTCCTTTCTGTAATCTGTGAAATGGGAATAAAAACATCTTTCCTGTAGTGAAGACTATAGTAAGTACAAAAAGCACCCAAGGGGGAACTCAATGAGGGTAGGGGGTTGGTTTTATCATGTGGACTGTTAATTTCCCAATGTGTCACCCACGGTCTCCACACGCCAATGTTCACTAGTGAACTGATGGGAGCACTTTGCTGGCTCAGGATGAATGCTCAATGGGTCATCACTATTTTTAAAAATAGCGCTTTCTGGTATAGAGATTTGGGACCAAGGTATTGAAGCACACATCACAGTATTCATAATGTAATGGAACCATTGGGCTTGGATAAAATACCCAACAAGACAGACACCATGTCACCCCAAATTTAAATGTCATCAAGAGGCAAATGACGCCTTTCTCAACACCCCGTTTTGGCAATAAAAATTTGCTCTGTTTGACTCTCCTTATCAGCAGGGGCAATGGTATGTTCACATATTGATCTATTGTTTCACAAATGTCCTTTTACAACCCAAACTCCAAGTTCAGAGCTCCCCGTGACTGAAATCCTGTTCCACTCGCTACCCATGTAGATAGCTAGGCAAAAAAAAAGCTATAGTTTTTGTGAAACCCACCATTATAGTCACGATTTCTACAACTGAATCCAGCCATATTTGCCAAGAAAATTCAAACACTGCGGGCGGAATTGGGAGAGGTCCTTACGTGTCCACAAAAGCAAGCCTGAGCGTTTGAACTGACTTTTGCAGATAAATACATATGATCTTAAATGATCACTTACTATGTGCCATCCTCTGCATGAAATTCTTCGCATGTACTAAACATCTTATAATCCCATTAAATTATCCAGACAAATCTGATAGGTGAGTGATATGATCCTACTTTACAAGTGGGTACCAAGAACAGAACCTGCTGTGAATAAAAGCCCCCATTTCTCTACATGCTCCAAATAAAAATAGCATCTACTTCAATTTTACTTCGTCACCCACACAATTTTCTAAGGTACCTTTTTGACTTTATGAGATAAAGGAAACAAAACAGCTTAGAACTCTTATCTTCCAGTAAATAGAGATTTTGGGGGCTTGTGGGGGATAAAAGGGTGGGGGCAAAAACCCTTATAATATCACTTTGGAATCTTAACTAAAACACTCAGCATCTCCAGATTATTTTATAGTCATAATCAAAAAATAATCCAGTGAGGGGGGTGTCTGGGTGGCCTGGTCGGTTGAGCATCTGACTCTTGATTTCAGCTCAGGTCATGATCTCAGGGTCATGAGATAGAGACCTACATAGGGCTCCACACTGAGCAGGGAGTCTGCTTGAATTCTCTCTCTCCCTCTTCTTCTGCCTCTCCCCCTGCTCGTTCTCTTTCAAATAAATAAATAAAACTTAAAAAAAAATTATCCATTGACTATTTAGGGACCCAGGAGATTCCACAACTTGTGTTATTCTGAGAGGATCTGCTGCTATGGTAACTTAGCTGAAGGGCAAGGAAGTGAGAGCATGAGAGATTAATTTAGAAATTATTAATTTAGAGATGAATACAAAGACTCCATTCCTTTTTTGAGAGGTGATGGGTGACCAACCAGACCAAATGCCATTCCCACAGTGTGTTTTTAGTTCTCAGACTTTACCAGTGAGACTGAAGTTCAGGGTACAATTTGTTATCAACAGGGACCAAGTACATTGGGATACAGTTATGCCAGGATGAAAACAATCATTAAGTGTTTTGGGGTGCCTTTTTTGCACAGCTTGCAAATTCTCTTGTTTACCCTGGTAAACACTGAGTCATTTCTGTGAACCCTCTATCTGATTGATACATGGCCTAAGCCACTCATCCTAGGGGTGGATGTCTCCACTTTGGGGATAACGAACAGAAAAAGACAAGGACACATTTCTAAAGGAGGTGCAGGCCTTCTGTCCTCAATGGTGTGGATTCTGGTTCTGATGTGTTGCAGATTAACAATATTAGTGTTACACCATGCAGTTTGCAAAGTGCCTTTATAGTGAAGTCTCCTTTTGTTTTCATCCAAAGAGGCAAATACACAAAGAAATTGAGGGTCATGGAGGGTCACTGACTTGCCCAAGTGATATGAGTAGGAAGTGAAAGAGCTTTAGGTCTGTGGCTCTCACACCTGGGTATGCATCAGGTTATGTGGAAGTCTTGTGTGCCTGCCCCAGCTCCTGATGCACGAGTGAGCAGGTCGAGGTGGGGCCTGAGAACCTGCATTTCTCACTAATTCCTGGGTGATTCTGATGGTGCTGCTCTTCCATGGACCCCATGTTGAGGACCACCGGAGTAAAAGACGGGTTTCTGATTCCTAGCCATGCCTCCTCTTTCTAGACCCCACTGCCCGTGTACAACGAATCGCCACAGATCCACTGGCTATCTCCCTCCAGACACTTTAAATTAATCTTTCTTTGAAATGCAAACCACAAAGTCTTATTCAAACAATTCAAACGTTTCCAATGGAATACCTTCTATCTTATGAAAACATTTTAACAAAAATGGAAAATGTCTCCCCCCCCTTTCTGATAGGGGAAATCACGTTATTAAAGAGTATTTTTTAAAAACCTATGATCTGACAAGAAAATTTAAACTTTGACAAATGAACTCATTTGGTGAAAAGAAACACGTACTAGATAAAGTGCGGTCTGGTTGGAATCGACATTTCCATACCCCAAACCCTATATGACCGTTCACAAAATGAAGAGTCTGAAACACATACTTGAAGGACTCCATAGTACGGAAGAGAAAGCAATGACTTTAATTTAAAAAGCAGTTAGCTTCTTCTAAATCTCTGCTATTAAACGTGAACTCTGAGCTGGGGTCTCTCAACCTTGAAACTATTGGCATTTGGGTTGGGTCCTTCTTTGTTGGGGCAGGGGAGAGGGCTGTTCAGTGTATTGTAGGATCTTTAGCAACACCCCCAAACCCTACCCACTAGATGCTGGGGGCCTCTCCTTAGTTAGGACAACCCTAAATGTCTCCAGATGTGACCAAATGTTGAGAACAAAGGCTTCAAGAGAAGAGAACTCTAATTGACTGCTTGCTCTCTGTCCCGAACTGGGTGGGGCGTTTTGCATACAAGATAACTGTGCTAGTTAATTTCTGTGGCTCTAGAGATGCTGGGGAGGCCTTAACCCCACAACATCTTCCCACTGTTCCTGAAATCCCACTGTTTGTTTTCCTTGGGGCTAACCACTGGCCATTTATTTCCATGAAATTCTTTGAAGGTACAGGGACTCTGAAAGTAATAACACACTATCCCTCCCATTTCTGTAAGACTTGAGTTTAGGGACACTGACTAATGTCAGAAAGGCCAGGACAGGGGAAGGGGTCCATGTTTTAAATTTACATGTTTTAAACTTAATTTTCTGAACAAGTACTTTCTTCACATTTTAGTTATTTTCCAATGTCTTATTTTCGTTTTCTATTGCTGTTGGTTGAGATTGGTTTAAGAGACAGAACAATAAGACTGCTGAAAGGATGATCAAAAATGAAAAAAAAAAAAAGCAAAAGGTGGAATAAATAAGTAAGTCTCAAAACAAAGTTAAATTGGCAGCTGTACCTGATAATTCAATGAGCTCTGAGTTTCCTGGAGGCCAAAGGACATAGAGTTTTGATAAAAAGCAAGAGTTGCTCAGCATTGTCTGCCCTTTCAACCCTCCTTGGTGAGAGCACCAGGAATGTGATATTTAATAATGACCAAATAAGCCAACTGGCTTTACCGACTTAAAATCTATTTACATATTTGCTATAAACGACTAAAAAACAAGTACTTCCAAGATATTAGCATTGTTTGCAAATAAAACCCTTGCCAAATCTCTCATCCTAAACATACAAACCAAATTCGAAATGTAGCAGCTTATTCTTTTTATAATCCAGAAGAGTTTTGAAAATAGAAAATAAGGAAGTAGATATTTGTACGTATTTATACTCTAACGCATAGAGATTTCTGGTAATTTTATGTAGTTTTTGCATTAGCCAGAAAATTTTGTATGACTTTTTAAAACTTTAATTTTGATATATTTCAGACATGAAAAAAAGCTCATGGTTTTTCAGGCTCTTTTGTATCCAATACTTAGATTTAACAAAAACTCTTTGTCATAATTGCTCCAGAGCTTTTGTTTTACATAAAATGGATGGGAAGGTAACCTTCCCTAACCAACTCCCCTTTTCCAGTCCCAGACAGAACTCTTATCCCGAGGTTGCTTATATAACCTTCCTGTGCTTTTAGTACACGTTTCCATAAACAACAGGCAATCTTATTTTGCATGTTCTGAGAATTTACATAAATGGTATCATACCCAAGGTCCATTCTTGATTATTGCTTTGTTTACTCAACAAAGTGTTCCAGTTTTAACCATGTTGATTAACTTTTGTTCATTAGTCTCTGCTCTGTAGTAGTTCAAGGTGTAATAAATATATTTACGTACACTCTATTGATGGACAAGCTGATTATTACTCCCCAAAGAGGTTGTAGCAGACGGGGAGGGCCTGGGTCCACCATTAAACCTTCTGCTAGACATTGTAAGACATCTGAGGTCATCAGATTTTTTATTTTTACATAGTGTAAAAAGTTAACATTCTCTCCCTATTGCTTTACTGATTTTTTCTGATTACCATCGATATTATTATGGGGATTTTTATTTCCTTTCTGTGATTTTTTAAAAAGATTTATTTATTTGAGACAGAGAGAGAGCATGAGCAGGAGGGAAAAGGGGAGAAGAGAGAATCTCAAGCTGACCCTGTGCGGAGTGCAGAGACCCAGGCCGGGCTGGTGGTCCAGACCCTAAGATCATGATCTGATTCAGAAATGAAAATTGGGACATTCAAGGACTGCGCCAACCAGGCACTCCCTCTCTGTGAATTTCTTATTCATAACCTTTTCTCATTGTAGGGAGCTGGAGATGGGGGAGGTATTGTTTGACACTTAACATTAATTGAAATTGTTTATACATTTTAGATGCTAATAAATTGTCTTTAGCCCTTTAATACACATTTTAAAAAAATCAGTGTCTTATCATTTTTATTTGCTCATGGTGCCCATTTTTATCTAATTATTTAAATTTGAGTGTAGTATCATTTATAAGAAGACTTCATTTATGATTGATGCTTTTGTGTATTGCTTATGATATCATTGCTTATCCTGATAGTATAGTGATATTTCTTTTATTTTTCTTCTAAGCATATTAAAGTTTTGCATTTCACACCAAGAACTTTAACTTATCTAGAATTGCTTTTAGGGAAAGGCTTAAGATGGGGATTCAATTTTCTTTTTTTCTGTAATGCAAGCCATTGGTCCCCAAATCAGATTGTAAGTGGTTCTTTTTTCCCCACTCATCTGTAATGGCACCTGTCTCATAGACTAGCTTTGCAACACACACATGTATGCATACATACGCCTACATGCATACACCTGCACAGGTGTGTATATGGGCTTGTTTTTGAGTTGTCTGTTCTGTTTCATTGGTCCGTCTCTCTACACCTGCAGTAATATCACGCCACTTTCATTAATCTGGCTCTATAATAACTCTTAATATCTGATCAGTCAAATTTACCCTCCTAATTCTTCTTCAAAATTTTCTTGATTATTCTTGGCCACCCCCCTTCATCCATATAAATTTTGGGGTTAGCGTTCTGCCAAGCCCATGAAAAACTGTCAGTTGTGATTTGCTGCATTAAATTTAGACATTTGTTAGGTGACAACTGACACCTCTATGATATTAAATCTTCCTACAATGACATACACATTTCTCCAAAGATTAATATCTTCCCTTTTGTACTTCAACAAATGTTAATAATTTTCTCCATTGGGTCTTTCATATCTAGATCTATTTGTAGGTAACTTACAGCTACTTACATATTCCAGAATATTCTTTTTATATTCTGAACCTTTGTCAAATACATGTTTTACAAATGTTTTACCTCAGTATATGGCTAATCCACAGTTTTTGGATGGCAACTTGTTAAGATCTTTTGTACAATGTTAAATAGAAATTGATAACTGGCATCCTTGAGTTGTTCCTAATTTTGAAAGGTGTACTCCTATGAGTAATTATGATGTTTGTTTTCAGTCTGAGGTAGATTCTCTTTATCAGATTGAGAAAGATTCTTTCAATACCAATTTGGCTAAAAGTTTTTAAAATAATGATTGTATTGCATGTTTACATTTTTTTCAAATTACTATGTGGTTTTTCCTCCTTTAGTCTGCTCATGTGATAAACTACGTTAACAAATATTTTTGTATTAAATTGTATTTACCTCTTATGATAAGTTCTACATGCAGACATATACATACACATTCTCTCTCATTCTCTTTCTCTCTCTCTCTCTCTCTCACACACACACACACACACATACACGAGAGTTTGATTCAATTTATTGGAATTCTATTTATGATTTTGCATATATACTCACGAATGAGTGTGCCTTGTAAGTTTTCATTCCAACACTAGTTTGTATACTTTTGCCGTGGAGATTTTATTGGCTTCATGAGATGATTCAGGGAGCTTTCCTTCCTTTGTTGTTTTCTGAAACAGTTGCTATAACACAACAGTGTCTGTTCCTAGATTTGATAGGTCGCTCCAGAAAAATTTTTTGGCCAGTTCTTTTTCATAACAAGGAAATTTTGGATGTAGATCAAATTTGTATAATGATTATAAATAAATCTGCTCATGTCATGAAGTTTTGTGTTAGTCAATTACAGGAATTAATATTTATCTGGACTGTTGTTTATTTTAATGATTTTAAAAATAATTGGCATTAAGCTGTTTTTCACTTTATATTTTTAAATATTTTCCTCTCTGTCTTTATTTGTCCCTTTAAACTTCCTGATTTTATTTATTTCCTCTGTCTCTCTTTTTATTATTTTTTTTTCCTTGTCTCTTTTTAAATCAGTCATTCTAGAGAATGATTTTATTGTCTTTGCAGTAGGATAACGTTTGGCTTGTTATTTCTTTTTGTCATTAACACATTCTCTTTATTATTTCCTTCCTTCTACTCTAAAAGTTTACAATGTTGCTTTTTTCTAACTTTTTTTTTTTTTTAGATTTTATTTATTTATTTGAGAGAGAAAGAGAGTGTGAATGGAGTGGAGGAGGGGCAGAGGGAGAGAGAGATAGAGAAACAGACTCCCGTTAAGCAGGGAGCTTAAGATGGGGCTGGATCCCTGGTCCCTGAGATCATGACCTGAGCCAAAGGCAGATGCTTAAGGATTGAGCCACCCAGGTGCCCCTCTTTTCAAACTTCTTAACTTAAATGTTTAACTCATTCATTTTTAATCTCTCTCTCTTTCTAATTTATGTGTTAAAGATTATGAATTTTCTCTAAGTGCTGTACCAGCTGAATCTCATAATCTTTAAAATGTAGTTCTTTCACTGTCACCTAATTTTAAATATTGTCATTTCTGTAACACATTTTTAACCGGTAAACTGATTAAACATATATTTTGTTTAGTTTCCAAACATAATGAGAGGTAGGAGTGTAATTTTTTTTAAACATTTTATTTATTTATTTGACAGAAAGAGATCACAAGTAGGCAGAGAGGCAGGCAGAGAGAGGAAGGGAAGGACTATAATTTTATTATTGCTTTTTATATTTACCTATATCAAGGGGAAAAAAACCCAGATTTGTACTTTGATTCTTTAATATTTTTTGGCAATTGCTTTGTGACTCTGCACATGGTTAATTTTGTAAATGTCCACTGTGTGCTTAAAAAGAATACTGTTCTCCGGGTGCCTGGGTGGCTCAGTGGGTTAAGCCTCTGCCTTCGGCTCAGGTCGTGATCTTAGGGTCCTGGGATCGAGCCCCGCATCGGGCTCTCTGCTCAGCGGAGAGCCTGCTTCCTCCTCTCTCTCTCTCTCTCTGCCTGCCTCTCTGCCTACTCATGATCTCTCTCTGTCAAATAAATAAATAAAATCTTTAAAAAAAAAAAGAATACTGTTCTCTAGTTTTAAGATTAAGAATGCTATTCTATAATTTTAGGATTCCAGGTTTCAATAGGCAAGACATATATTCAGGAGTTTTTATTTTGTTTACCAAATGTTTTATGACTTCGCTAATTTTATCTGCTTAACTGACCTATCAGTTGCTCACAGAGGTGTGTTAACTCGTGAGTCTGTCATTATCTGATTGCTGCTTTAGATAGTGTGAATCTAGATGAGGCGGTTCTTACAGTCCAGGATTACCTGGAAACCATAGTTTTCTCATAAATTATTCTTTTTAACATTTTTCATAATGCTTTTTTCCCTTCCATAATGTTATACTTACTTTCTCTTTTTTTTTCAAGTTTTTATTTAAATTCCAGTTCATTAACATACGGTTAACATATAGTATGACATGTAACATTAGGTTGAGGTGTAGAATCTAGTGATTCAGCACGTACGTAAGATAATCAATTCATATGTAAGATACTCAGTTCATCACGACCAGTGCCCTCCTTACTACCCATCATGCTTCTAGCTCATCCCCATCCACCTCCCCTCCAACAACCTTGTTTGTTTTCTATCCTTAGGAGTCTTTTTTGGTTTGCCTCTCTTTTTTTTTCCCCTTATGTTCATCTTTTTTTTTTTTTCCTTAAATTCCACATATGAGTGAAATCATATGGTGTTTGTCTTTATCTGACTTTTTTTTTTCGCTTAACATAATACTCTCTAGCTCCATCCACGTCATTGCAAATGGCAAATTTCATTTTTCTTGATGTCTGAGTAATATTCCATTGTGTATATATACCACATCATCTTTATCCATTCATCAGTCAATGGACATTTGGGCTCTTTCAATAATTTGGCTAGTGTAGATGATGCTGTTATAAATGTCAGGGTGCGTGTATGTCTTCAAATCAGTATTTTTGTATCCTTCGGATAAATTCCTGGTAGTGCAATTGCTGGGTCGTAGAATAGTTCTATTTTTAACTTTTTGAGGACACTCCATACTGTTTTCCAGAGTGGCTGCACCAGTTTGCATTCCCAGCTGCTTTTTTCTGATTAATATTTTCCTGGTAAATAATTTTCCTTTAGGTTACTTTCAATCTTTCATTATTATTGTATTTCAATAGTGTCTCTTAGAAACAGCCTTAGCAGGATTTTATAATTTTATTCGTTCTCAGAATATCTGTCTTTTGACTATGGAGCTTACAAATTCATGCTTATTGTGATTACTAATACATGTGATTTCTTTTTGTTGTTTAATTTTTAGTTTTATTTTCCCCATACCTTCTTTTTTTCCCCCTCCTCTTTTCCTGCCTTCTTGGGATTATTTGACTTTTCTTTATACCCTTTTCTTCACCATCAGTCTTTAGAAGTCAAATATATTATTTTCATACTTTTAGTGGGTACCCACAACTTTTAACTATGTATTCACAAAGTCTAAATTTTAGCAGTATTTCTACATCCCTTCTTAATGAAACAAAAAATATTAGATCATTTATTCCACATTTCGTGTTACTGTTACAAAATGATAATTCCATATTGTTTTATTTTTAAAAAAATAAATGGAATTATAACTTTAAGAATTACTCATTTTTAGAAAACAGTCCATGTTTGTTCTTATTTTTCCTCACATTTGGTATTTTCTTTCCCCACCATTGCTAGTACCTGTTTCCTTCAGGTTCTCTTCCTTGTTACCCAGGTGCATCCTTTAGCAATCTTATTTCAGTGAGGGTTGGCAAGCAATAAACTCAGTCATTGCATGTCTGGCATACCTTTATTTCACTTTTTTTCTTGAATTATATGTAAGCTAGGCATTATTCCATCACTTTCTGACTTCAATTTCTGTTGCTTGGGAGCCTTGTCAATTGATCTACCATCCCTCAGGAGGACATAAATTTTTGCCCCATGGCTACATTAAAATAAGTTTTCTCTGCAACTGTAGCATGATTTATCAGATATGGTTTTATTCATTTTATCCTACTTCGTACTTATGTGCCTCAGTCTATACTTTCACATTTCTAGTGAATTATGAAAAGAACTTCTATTATTATATCTTTGAATATATTGTCTTCTCCATTCTCAAACCTCTTCCCAGGTGCATGTTGAAATGTTATATCACTATGCTCCTGTCACTAACATCCTTTTCAAATTTCACATGTGGATAAAGGAGATTAAGAGTACACTTAAGGTGATGAGCACTGAGTAATGTATAGAACTATTGAACCACTATTTTGTACACCTGAATCTCATATAACACTGTGTGTGACATACACTTCACTAAAAGAAAAAAGGAAAAAAACACAAATTTTTATGTTCTATCTTTTGCTCCCTCTGTGTAGCATTCTGTGTAATTTCCTCATATTTAGCTCTAAATCTGTACTTTTATCTTCTTGTATCTAGTCTGCTGTTGAGGTTTTAATTTAAATAAACATTAATTAATTTAATTTAAATAATATTGAGTTTTTCACTTAAATAAGACATTAAAATATAGGCAGTTCCACTCAGTTTTTCTTCAAATCTAATTATGTTTTAGTTTTCAGTCTATTTTTTAAATTGAGTTTTTTTGTCTCCTATTTTATAAACTCCTTCAGCTGTAAGAACATCTAAAATTATGGAAATGTCCATCCTCCTCTTTATTGTGTCTGTTGACTCTCCCTTATAGTGGATCTTTCCCTCATATGGTTTATAATTTTTGACTCTGAATTCATCTCTATCTGCACCTCCTTCCTGCCAGGTCCCACGAGCCTGGGTAGAAGTCTGTACACAGCATACATATGTGCCTCTGGTTTCTGTCTAAGACAAATCTTTACATATGTTTCTTTGCTTAGAATACCAACACAATGAGGGAACATGCATTCCAAGCCACACCTGCAGACAGTTCAGTTCAGGCCTGGGTTTTAATATTTCATGTGGAAGGTGGGGGCTATTTTGTTCTGTGAGAGCCCCAAAGAGAGACAAACATCCCTCCTGTTTTCATGACCTTGTGGGTAGAGGTTTTCTCCCCACTCTTGTATGGCAAGACAGCTCCATCGGGCTTAGAACCTTATGCACCCGCTTCAGCTCCAGCCGCACATTTTGAGCAGACCCAAGGCCCCATCTTCTCAGTTTTCTCTCCCTACCTGAACATGAAAACCGCAACTCCTAGCTATTGGAAGATGTTTCTACATCCAGCATTTTCCTAGATGGCTGCAGTGTTCATTTGTTCAGACTTCATTTGGGCTTTTCATTCTGGTATCTGCATATCTGGGACTTCATATTTCTTTATTTTGAACTCATACTTAACTAATTATGTTATATTTTATTGCCTGTGTGTGTGTGTGTGTGTGTTGCCAGGACTGAAAGTACTTACATGTAATCTCATTCTGACATATATATTTGAAAACCTTTTTTGTCTTTTTGGTCACTCATTAGCTGTGCTCTGACTAACTTCCTACTACCTCAACTTCCTCCTCCAAAAAAATTGAGTTAATCATACTACCACATTTGACTGCCATAAAGATTAAATGAAATGATGCATATAAGCTGGACACAGCACCTGGTATAGAGTAGCCCCAGGATAAACGTGAACTATTAATTAAGTGGGATTGAGTACAGTTGACAAACTTTAATTATGTTGTTCGGTATCTATAACTCTACAGATTTTAGATTTTATTAGAATCTGTTTCTGCTTATTTATTTTTAATAAACACAAGCGTATGCTTGTATATTGTGTAGTTATTTCATTCTTGAGTCTTAAAGGGAGTAAAAAACCCATATGACCCACAATATTTTCTTTATGGTGATTTTTTGGTGTCCATAGGGCCCATGATTAAATATAGTCCAAATACTGAACAGACGATATATTTTGAGCCCAAGTCATTATATGTGCCACATGTCTGCTGGTCTAGCCATGTCTCTGACTTGATAGGCTTATTCCAAACTGAGAGCATTTTCCCTGTGTCCTGGCTTAAATAAGAAAGAGTTTCAAGGGAAAGATTCAACCTTTCAAAGAAGATGCTTATCTCGTAGGTAATAGGAATCCATGAATGGATTAAAAACCAAGGAATGACATAATGCAATTTGCATTCTGATGAGATGGGTTTTGGAGGAAGATATAGTAGACAGAATTCTAAATGGTCCCCAAGATTCCCACTGCCTTTGAGTAGGTGTGCATAACTTATATAACCCTCTACTTTTGAGTGTGAGAGGAACCTGAGAATGATGACAAGTCATTCCTGTGACTTAGTTATATTGTATATAAGATTCTGTCTTAGCATCCTGGGATGGGGAAAGGATGGAAGTCAGAGAGATGTGCTCCTACTGACCTGGAAGAAAGCAACTCTAATGTTAATGGAGCAGGCCTTGTGACAGGAAGAACAGGTGGCTTCTGGTGTTCTGATGGCCAGAAAGAAAGTAGAGACCTCCATCCTACAACACCAAGGGATTGAATTCTACTAATAGCCCCATGACATTGGTAAAGGGTAATGAGCTCCAGAAAGGAACATAACCCAGCTGACATCTTGTGAGATCTTCAGCAGAGAATCCAGCTAACCTATACCCAGAATTTGGACCTATAGAAACTGTGAGATAATAAATGGGTGTTTTTTAAGCTGCTAAATTTGTAGCAAATTGTGACATAGCAATAGAAAACTAATACAGAATGTAGTACTGGAGACAGGTCAGTTGGGTTATCAGAATAATCCAGGCAAAAATGAGAAGAATCATTTTTTTTTCACTTGGAAAATGGTTTAATGATGTTTTACCACAGAAACAAACTATACAGTTATAATAAGTTTTATACATACATATATATATATATATGCAGCCAAAAGCATCTACACAAAATCATTTCATTCTGATTCACTATCATCTACAGCAATCTCACCCAAGCCTACAGCTCCTGCAGGAGGCCCCAGGAGGGGGAATCATATAAAAGGCACTTTTAAAGAGACAACACTGCTCATATTCCCCACCACTTCCTCAGGTCTCTGGGAGGCACATCAGCTAATTCTCCAACTTGTAAAGTTGCTTGTGTTTTGGGTTTTTGAAATCAAGAAAATGTGTGTTTCCCTGGAGCCCAGATAACAAGGTCTGCCGAACTCCAAGTTATCAGCAGATTCTTTTTTTTTTTTTTTAAAGATTTTATTTATTTATTTGACAGAGAGAAATCACAAGTAGGCAGAGAGGCAGGCAGAGAGAGAGGAGGAAGCAGGCTCCCTGTTGAGCAGAAAGCCCGATGTGGGGCTTGAACCCAGGTCCTGGGTTCAAGCCCCACA